>NW_023270490.1:10830860-10846237 GCF_011800145.1 Mirounga leonina
CACCCTGCACCCACCCTCCACTGCCCTCCACCTGCCCTGCACCCTCCTTGTACCCACCCTGCATCTGCCCTCCACATGCCCTCCACTGCCCTCCACCCACCCTGCAGCCCCCTAGGAGCTGTGTCACCCTCTCCTAAGCTGGACTATTGCTTTAACCTGTTGGCATGACCTGGAGTAGTCTTATTCCATGGATTGTCTCTCCACCAGCACCAGATGAATCATTGTTGTACAAATAGTCGCCAAATCAAGTTAAACTGACTTCGGGTCCTCCTCTTCCTCTCTCCACTCTCTCCAGCCCTCCCTCCCCCTCCATCCAGCCTCCTTGCCTCCCTCTGCCCCTCCTCTCCCCCTCATTCACTCCCCCACACACACACTGCATGGCTTCACACCCACATCCTAATCACTGCATGCTCTGCCTCATCCCAAAATGCCTTCCGAGGGCCTCCATGGTGAGGTTCCCGGGTGAGCCTAGCACTAGCTGCATCCATGGGACCAAGGGCTCCCGAGGAATCAATTAGTGCTTTTACGTATGTCTCCCTGTACTTGCATTTTCTGATGCACAGGAGTTCAGACCTGGGCTTGGGTGGCCTCCGTGGGGAAGGGTCACTATAACCTTAGCCACTTAGGAGAGCCGCTGTGAGTTAAGTGGTGCTCCTCTGAGACCTTATCTTTTGCGCGGAGTAAAAACATAAACAAACATGATGTGTTCATTCTTTCAAAATTAAAACCCCACCGGACATCCTCTGCCATGCCTTGCCCTGCACCCCGGTGTCTGGGGCAAACGCCCATGCTCCGTGTTTGCCGAGTCTCTCCCACGTGTGGGGGCCCATGTGTGGGTGGCCGTGCCTGACTCGCACAGCCCGCTCAGGGCACTGGGGCGTCGCACTAACTCCGCTGGACGAGGATGGTGCTGGTGGCTGGGTGAACAGCGTGAGCGCAGATGGGTCCCTACCAGGGCCAAGTGTCTGCAGTGGCTAATGCCTGGGAGGCTTCCCAGAGGTGGTGCCACTGCGTGTGACCCGGCTGGCCAGGGTGTGGCACGCTCGAGACCGGTTCCTGGCACGTGGACAAAGAGGGAGGCACAGCTGAGGGTGGAGGAGGGACCGTTGCGTCCACGTGGCCGCTCATGTCCACGAGCCTGAGCCATTGTCCTGAGCGGCTTGCTATATTTCGTTGTCAAACGTGTCTGCTGTATTTCCCCTTACTTGTCCCAAGCCGCGGGACCGGAGCCTGGCCGGGGTTCCCTAGTGCACAGAGAGAAGGGCCGCGCCTCCACCACCGACCGCCCATCCCCAGGGCCCGCTCCCACAATGGATGGCGACGGCTCGAGCCCTGGGCTTTGCTCTCAGCAGGTCTGGCAGAAGAGACGAGAGAAGCAGATGCAGGGTTCCCAGGGTCTGTGAGGTTTTAGGGAAGAGCCAGGGCCCAAGGGCGTGTTTGCCCCGATTCTGGGAGCGGACACGGTCCTGGGGCCTTACTCGCAGGCTGCGCGGAGCACCATGGCCCTGGCCCTTCCTCCAGAGATGGACTTCCTGAGTGATGGTTAGCGTTGGTGACCCTTCTCCCGAGAATGACTCCGCCCGGAACAGCCGCGGGGAGCGGAAGGACTAGGTCCCGACTGACCCGCAGGCTTCCTGTCCCTCCTCACCTCTGCCCTCTGCCCTACGACCTCACAAGTTTGTGCTCTGCCTCCAGTCCAGGTCAGAGAGGGTGAAGAAAAAGTGTGTGCGTGTGTGTGTGGATAGAAATATATACATTCTTAAACCTTTACAGCCCTCCTAGTGTCTCTATCTAAGTAGTATGAGAATCTGCAAAGAAATAAATCCCTTTGTTCCTGCCAAGGAAAATTCTTCTCCTTGTCTTGGTGCAAAGAAATTTCTGGGCATGAGGGAAAGTGGGGTGCACGGGGGTATGAAGATGTGCGTGCGTGTGCACGTGTGTGGGGGGTTCTCACCACCTGTGGCCTCAAGTTTAATCACGGAATTCATCAGAGGAATATTTATTTATTTTCAGAAGCATCAAAGGCATTTTATTTTCCTTCTGGTCAACCTATTCCTAAGAGGATCTGTTATAAATAGATAGACTGACCTCATGCTAATCTCCCCCTAGAAAAGATTCAGCATCCGTGTAATATCACACGCATCGCTTAGCGTGGGTATGTTTTATGCCACGTTTCCTAATAAACATTTATTGATTGAACCAGGAAATTTTCTCAGATGTGCACCCGCCCCAGCAAATCCCCAAGCGCCGGAGTGTGATGGGGCAGGGGGCAAATTTATAACAACTTTACACCGTCGCAAAAACCCATCTGTGCTCCACATGACTCAGTTTGCTACCACTTATACACATTTCTGCAGCAATTGATCAGAAAAATTGATTTAGATTCTATTTTAATGCTCTATTTTCTACCGGCAAGGTAGTGATTTGGTTTATTTTATTTATTTATTTATTTATTTTTAACAAATGCTAGCTAGGGCCTCGGAAATGTCCATGTGGATATTGGTCAAAAGTTAGCACATTTTCCTGGAAGCCTTTAAGCTAATAGTGTTGGGAGGATATGAAAGAAGATTTCTTTTTTCAGTTATCCAATTAAAATGATCCATGAGGACAGCCAGCCCCAGGATGGAGACTAGGAGAAATGGCATTTGGGGTTTTGAATGGCTAGTTTGGGATCCAGAAGAACTCTATTAAGCCTTCACCAGATCCACAACTTAACCTGATAACTCCCCGGTGGACAGGGCACGTGCAGACACAGCGGAGGATCGTGGGACGTTTCCCTGCAGCGAAGGCGGGTCAGATGGGCCCAGCAGGGCCTGTCACCTGGTCATTCTTTTGTTCCCACGTTTCGTGGATTGCCTGCCACGTGCCAGACACCGTGTTGGAAACTCGCCCGGAGGCCCAGAGAGGGAGCAGAAGGGGCGGCCAAAAGAGGTGGGCTCATCTGCCCTTAGGGAAAGCTTTTCGGGTGTCCTGATGAAACTGCTTAGCCCTTGGAACCGGGGCAACCATGCTGGGGTGGCAGGCGGGCACATGCAGACTCGCCAGGTCCCCTGCACACGAAGGCGTCTGCACGTTCCTTCTCTGCCACTCGAGCACCTGCCCCATGGCAGCCCCGGCCCAGCCACCTGCCACCCTTCCACGCCTGCCACTCACCTGCATCCTTTCCCAGCACATCGCTCTCGACAGCTGCGTGCATTCATTTACTTACCCAGGATTTTCGGCCTCTCCAACTAGAATGTTCAAGAGTGTCGGTACCCCACACCTAGAACCAAACCGGCATGCAGAAGGTGCCCCTGATCAGGTGTGGAGTCAGTGACGGGTTCCCTGACTGCACGTGGACAGCAGGGCTCCGTGCCATTTGTGAGAAACTAAAGTTGTCACTAGTAACTCCTCAGAGTCACCCTCCAGCTGAAAACCAGTGCTGGACACTCACCAGGGCATTCTTCTGTAAACCTCGGAAAGACACACAGGGGGTGATGGGAGAGAGGGTCGAGTCCAGTAGGGACTACCTCATCTGTTGTGCATTTTTTAGGGACCATCATGCAGAGCAAGGAGCTAAACGTGTTCGTTCTGTGTCGGTCCTGGAGGCCTGTTCGCCTCCCAGCCTTGACAAAGAGAGAGATTTACTTCTCATTCAGGGCCAGGTAAAAATATAACGATGAGCCTTTGAGGGAAATGAGGAGGTGCACGCATTTAAATGGTCCTTCCCGGATGAAATGTGAATCAGGATTTCAAAGTGGAGAATGAGAATGTTCTCTGCAGGGTGTGCTCCTTGTGGGGGGGGGACGGTGTGCCAAGGGTCCCCCTGAGATAATGAGCTCACATGGTGGGGGGCTCGGCCGGGACACTGGGATGCAGGTGACAGCTCTCGGAGGGGGCGCCCCTGGGAGACCCACAGATATGCACCCGGAAGGGCCCCCACAGCCTGCAACTTCGCAATCGTCCACGGCCTTTGCAGACCACGAGCCACCCCCACCTCAGACTCTGTGAAGAGGAGATTAGCCCACGGTTTTCTCCTTCGCATGGGAGCCCCCGTCAGAAGTCCCCGCCGTGCACGGGAACACACCACAAATAGTGCCGACAGAAGCTAAAGTGAAATGTCATACTTTCAGATCCGCCGTGCGGCCAAGGAGCGGGAATGCGGCCTGTTGTGCCTTCAGAGACTGACAGCTAAATCTTTCATTCTTTCAGCTCCCAACATATGGCATGAAGTAGGGTGTGAAAGATAGATTTCTTTGGATAGGTGCAGAAAATATGTGCGGCGTTTTTCCTGCTTGGCTGCATAGAAAGATCAAAACAGCCGTGTTTTCGGAGAGCAGAATTTTCATCTCTGCAGTCGTGCCTCCAGATTGGTAATGTTGATACAGAACTAATACCTACTTAGAGTAATTAGCACCGTATGCGGCAGGCGCGGGGTAGGGGCAGGGAGAGGATGAGCTCTAGACACACACCCCTTCTCTGCCGGGGCTTAGCGCGCCCCAGCCCGGAGAGCCGCCCTCCCGGAGGGACCCGACCGCGGTGTTAGTCTGCGGCTTGTACTCAGGGCACTCCGGCCAGTGCGCTCGAGCCTCGGCTGCTGGGATCGCCCCGGGCTTCCGCGGTTTGGGAGGCACGGATCGTGTGCCCGGCCCGCCAAGGACTGGCTGTGTTGCCCTGCACATGTCAGGCAGCCTCTGAGCCTTGATTTCCCTCCTGTGAAATGACCAGGGTTGTCTGGAGCCACACTGCCCAAGACGTGGCCTTGGCCACATGTGGCAATTCCGGCATACACTCCACACCACCAGTGGCCTGCGGCTGCCATGCTGGACGGTTGCAGGTCGGTGTGTCCCCACCCTCGCACACAGTTCCCGGGCAGGTTCCTCGGGGCCCTCGCTCCTGCCCTGCAAGCCAAGCACGAGGCCGAGCGAGCCCCCGCGGATGCCCCGGCCAGGCCGGCTTCTGCTCCCAGGCCTGGTGGGTACAACTGAGGACATGGAGTTGAGACTTCAACTATTTATTCTAACATGGTTCAGTTTATTCAAAAATGCTTTTCTTTGGTTTTTCTGGTATTTTGGAGAACCTGCCCACAAAGAAGAGTGTTGCGTTGCGTCCTTCGCAGGGCTTCCCGGTAGCGGGAGCGGACTGAGTCAGCGAGCCCACGAGCGCGGAAGGAGGGAGGTCCTCTGAGGCCTGACAGCCAGTCCCTTGACCGCAGGGACGTTGGCGCTGAGACTGGACCGTGGGGTTTTCACTGTCGTGTTATCAGAACACACAGAGTGCGTTTCTCAGTCTTGGTTCCACTGACTTGTGGACAGAATGACTCTTGGTCGTGGGGGCTTTGCGGGGGGTGGGGGGTTCTTGGCAGGCTCAGCACCACCCGTGGCGTGTGCCCGTTAGATGCCACCAGATCTGCCCCCGACTGTGACCGAAATGCGTCCAGACCCTGAGCTGGGGACGGACCCGAGGGGGCCAAGCCCCACGCGTGTGGATCCTTCTGTGTCCGTGACGCGGGTCTGCGTTGGTGCTGAGCGTTCAGTGAACAGTTGTTCAGCCAACGACTGAGGACTCTCCACCGGAACATGTCTTGGCGGTTTAGAGCCCACTTTACGTTACACGGGAATGGCCCCTGTGTCCCACTGTGGAACGTGTTCACATGGTCCTGACCCAGAGAAAGAGGACTTTCCAGCCTCATGACAGCCTGGGCCATGGGCCTGATTTATTAGAACCTCAGTGTGAGCCACGCGGTGGCCTGCAGGGGCTCTGACCTTCTCCAACTTCCCCGTTTAATTGGCTGGTCATGCGGTCCTTGAGTAAAGGTCGTCATGCCTGTCAGTGGGGTCGACCGATGCTTGGGGCAGAGGCCTGCCACGGCGGCTAACACCAGCGTCCCCGGGCCACAGCAAGCCCCAGTGCGGGGCAACACGGCCGGCCCCAGGGGCGCACAAGGTCACGCACAGCTGGGAGTCCGGGGCGACACTCACCCCTGCTCAAGAGCCCTGCGCAGCGAATTAGGGCAACATGGCGCCTTGCATATGGCACGACGAGCTTTTGTCAGCTCACAGAAGTATTATTTCCAGCAGATCAGACATCACCGACGTGCCTTGCCGGGTTATCTCCCCAGGCCTGATGAAGCACAACCCAGCTCGACCTCGGCAGCACCTGCACAATCGTTTTGCAGAAGTCACTGCATCGCTGGGCGTGAAAATGAGCAGAGCTAAAGATAAACTGGAATGCAAGAGAAGCCTCTGGAAGGCAGGCCGGGGGGAGCAGACAGGAAGCCTGTGGAGACTCCTGCGTGCCAGCCTCCACCAAGGCATTAGCCAGGCAGGAGCGACCGAGGGCAGGGCAGAGGATGGGAGGCTAACGCGGACGGGGGGGCACGCTTGGCCACCGAGTGCCGCCTGGAAGAGGAGGGCCTAGGCACCGAGAAGCTCGGGGGTGGGGGGTGAGGCTACCAGCCTGGCCCGTCATTCAGGCCAATGTCCTCACGTTGCCAGCCCGCTGCCTGGACTCCTCTGCAGCCACTGTTTGCCGAGTGCAGAAGCATGTGGACGTGGGGATGCCGAGCACCCACGCCAGACCCGTGGGCACAGCACTTTATGCTATAAGACCACGCAGGAAGCTGGGGGCCATCTGTGCACCCCTGCCTGGCAGCTCTCACTGACCACGGTGTTTAGGGAGACAGAGAAAAGTCTGTCCTTGCTCATCCAACAGCTCACGCCTGCAGTAGCCAGGCCGTCAAGGGGGTGGTCGGTGTGGTCAGTGGCCCTGGAAAAGCTCCTGCAGGAAGCCCACAGGAAGCCATCCCCATCACCCCGTGTTCCTGCGGACCTTCACCGTGGGAATTATTTTCTGGGCTTTCATTCTCTTCAATTTGCAGATAGGCTCCCAGGGGGGTCTCTCACGGGGCGCAAAATCCATGCATCCAGAGGACAAGCATCGTTGGTGCACGCGTCCCGGCAGGGCAGGCTCCTGTCCTCTCCCTGCAGAAGGAGCCAGCACACGCTGGCGGCAGCAGGGCGGCCTCGGGAAAAAGCACCTGCCGTGGGACAACTGCTCTGAGCCCAACAGATGATCCCTGTCTTTCCTGGGGGGAAGGATGGGTCCTTCCGGTAAAAGGGCATGGAAGCTTTTGTTCTTGTGGCCCCACCAAGGGCTGCGTTAAATCTGAGCCCTCCCGGACTTGAGCCCCGGGCTCTGCGTGCCCCCAGTGTCTGCCCACGGGTGGCTGTGGCCCAGCTCTGGACCTCAGGACGCCATCCAGCATCTGCAAGGAAGCAAGTTTTCATCGACAGGAATTCTAGTTCCCCGGGGAGGAAATGTGCCTCTCAGCTCTTCCTGAGGCTGGAGCACACGCTCGGTCTGCACTCGGGGCTTCTCTTAGGCTCCCGGGATCAGGTCTTCCTTGAAACCGTGACGGCAGGCGTCAGGAACTGAGATCTTTATTCCCATCTGTTCGCCGAGTTCCTTGCTGGAACGCAAGCCCCCGAGGGCTCAGGGTCGTCAGCCAGCACAGGACCCCCGCGCGGGCAGTCCTGCTGCACGCTTGCTGGATGTCACGGCCCTGGCCGGCTCCCCTCGGCTGGGGTCAGCTGTGTCGCCCGGGCCTAGCGCACCATCTGCACGCACACCGCGGGGGCCGGGCGCATGGGCACCGCACTGACCTCGTCTTCAAAGCTGCAGCCGGAGAACCAGCGCCTTCCGTATAGTATCTGCTCCCTCTTTTGTGAAACTCTTTCAACGGGTGTATGCCTTTCCCAGCACCGCTGGGACAAAGAACCACAGACAGGGTGGTTTAAACAACAGCAATGTGCGGTCTGGGTCCCGGAGGCTGGAAGTCCACGGCCCAGGTGTGGCCAGGGTGTGAGGAGCCTGTGTTCTGGCCTCTCTCCTCAGCCCGCAGACACCGTCTTCTCCCCGAGGCTCCCTCTGTGCGCTTCTGTCTCTGTACCCACATCTCCCCTTTTTATGGGGACACCTGTGGTATTGGATTTGGGACCTGCCCTACTTCAGTACGACTTCTTCTTAACTGATGACATTTGCAGGGACCCAATTTCCAAATAAGATCACCTTCTGAGGTGCTGGGGGCCATTCTCCAGCATGTGAATTTGGGGGCACACGACTCAGCCCATGACAATGGGGTAAGTAGAGCTTATGTGGGCTCTCGCTCCAGGTATCCCAGAGGGAGCGGTTTGGGGCCTCGAGTGCCGATAAGCGAGGAAGCTCTAGTCCACCCACAGGTCAGTCTGGAAACTGACATCGGGCTCGCCCCAGGCCTCACATGTGGGGCGAGCCCCATGCATGCCGTGCGCAGTTGGACAAAAACAGAACAAAAGCAGAATGTGCAAACACACAGGCCAGGCCTCCCGCACACGGATCCCAGGTCCCCACCGGCCCAAGGATCGCCCTTCTCGGAGTTGGCCTTGTTCTGGCCGATGCAGACAAGCCAGCCGCTAGCCAGGCTTTTCACGACCTGGAGTATCCCAGTGAACCTGCAACAGGATTGTCTTCAGTCAGAAGGAGCCTGCCTTCCCGGGCTGCAAGCTTGATTTTATCACAAGGGAATAGTTGTTGCTTAGCTAAAATAGAAGCTCATCCAACCCAGGATGCCTTACCCTCCTTGGCGAGGTCAGCTGGTCAGTGGGCAGCCAGCAGGTGGGGCCAGGCCACCGCGAGGCCTGGAGAAATCCTGAGGCGAATTCTGCCAGACAGCAGTCGGACCGCGGGAGGAAAGTGTCCTTGTCATTGTCATCTCCACTGTCCCTTCAGCTCTGTCCCACCATCGCTGATCTGAGAGTTTGACAAGGAGCACGTAGGGATGCTCTGTTACTTCCCATAAAAGCCCACGGACCTCTTTGGGACCCTTTCTGGAAACCTAGGTGTTACTGAGAAGCGAGCAAAGATGGCTTATAATGACCATTCTCCCATCCTTGTGGAATCACAGCCCGGGGTGGGAGCTGTTCGAAGGCAGGCATGGAGTTCAGCAGGGCAGGAACGACGCACAAGGATCGCTCTGCCCCCAGGAGAATTCCAGACAAAACCCCACAGGAGCTTGCTTTGTGGAAGGAAAGCAAGGGCCACCCTCCCCTGTGCGGCCGAAGTCGCTCATTCTGGTGAGACTGTCTTTGCGTTTTCTGTGTTGTTGCAAATCCTTGCGGGCATTTCACTGATGCAGCTAATTGCTCTGCTGTCCACAGAACCAACCGTGACCTTGATTCAGGGCCGTCGGAATTGAAGCGGGGCAGGATGGCCGCTGTGGATATACGCCTCTTATTTCTCCGAATAAGCATCTTCAAAGCACAGCGACCTTGAGCTGGAGCGGCGGGTCCCGAGTGCTCTGGAATCCCTGGGCTGGGCCGCGCCGCCCACAGAAAAGGCCCAGGGTGCGCGGGACTGGTTGACCAGGTTGTGCTTTGCAAAGCGATTTGAAGGACGTGGCAACTAATCTGCTGTTCCGTTTGATAGAAATTCAGATTTCATCCTCGACACCTGTCACGTTCCTTCAAAGCAAACGGGGCCTGGTGTGTCTGACAACCTGCTCGCTGCATGAGGAGGGCCCCGCAAGTGTGTGCGGGACGGGGAAGCGCGTGTGCGTGCTCCGTGCGGACGGTGCTCAGGGTCCTGCTCGGCAGACCTGTGTTGGTCATGTTCCTCGTCCCATGCACCGTGCTGTGTTTGGGGTAGAGCGTGAACACGGTGGAGGTCACCCTTCTGCTGAATTTACAGTCAGGTGGTTCGGAGGGCTCGCCGAACTCCCGCGGCCTTTGGGTGCCGCTGATAATCAGAAGCAGGGCCTCCTGAGTGAGCTTAGCACACCAGCCTTTGGCCATCGGTCTTCGCCTTCCCGGAGTGGGTGTGAGCCCCCCTGCATGCAGGCGCTGCGCTCGGCACGGGGACCCCAACGCCAGAGCTGCCTTCCTGGTTGCAGGAGTCTCGACACAAATGCGTGGCCAAGTGGGAGGCAGCGGCATTGTTAGAGAGAGCGCGGCGTGCGGGATGTGGTTGCTGTCTGAGCACGAATGGAGGCGTCCATGGTGGGGAGTTCCGTAAGGGAAGGGCCGGGGCGCAGCTGGGGCACTGCCTTGCCGAGCACCAACCTCGTCCTGAGAAGGTGTCGTCTGTCCACACCCACGAATTGGTGGGGAAGGAGTGAGGTTAGGGCATGGGAATCAAAGCCCCTATGTCCTCTCCGTGGGTCCCCTCCCCACGCCACCCCTTCCCGGTGTCTCGGTGAACCCGCAAAGAGCCCAGCGGGCTCATGTGTGCAGCCGTCTGGTCTACCTCGAGAGGGCGCAGGTGTCCCCTCCGGACTGTACATAGTGCTCTTCTGAGGCACCAGTGGGGACTTTCTTCACTCGCAACGGGGAGGGTTCGGGTTGGCCGCCCTCCCCCTGATCTTGTCCTTTTTGTTTTAATTTTAAGCGCACTGCATCGGCTCTGGGCCTAAACAGTATTTACTCAGAGCTCTTTACCTTGTATTTTTCATTTGGAAATATTAATTGTGACCTTTCAGAACTCCCAATTAAGCTTTTCCAATAAAAGGAAAAGGTTGAATGGCAGGAGCAAGGTGGGGCGGGGCAGATGTGTGCAGTGGGGACAGAAGGACAGAGTACCTGCCTCTGTGAGTGGCCATGCAGGCAGCCATGCCTGGGAGCTCTGGGAAGCCAGGTCTCCAGCACAAGCAGGGAGAAAAGATACCCCTTGGGTGGCAAGGCTGAAGTCCAGGGCCCGTCCTCCAGGCCTCTTGCAAAACCAAGCTGTGAGCCCTCTTAGCTCAGCCCATTGGAGGCAAGAGAATGAACCAGCTGCAATCAGGAGTCAGTGGCTGAAGTTAATTTCCATGAGGTCAGAGGCATTTTAAGTGTGTCCTGGAGCCTCTGCTTCTCCCTGTGTGGCCACTTTGCTGCCCGGTCTCAACAGGTGCCAGGAGGAGGGATATTAACCCTACAGTGTCCCCATCTTCTTTCCAACGGGCGTCTCCGCGGGGGCACGGTCCCTCACTCCGGGCGGGGTTTGCAATGAAGGGACCCCGTGTCTGCCAGCAGAATGGGATGCCTGTCTGCTTTGCTTCCAGAGCAGGGCCAACTTTCCTGGATGCCTGGCTTGTGCATCCTCGCAAGAGGACCGCAGCCTGCTCTCAGGCACGGCCACTGAACACTGGGCCGGGGCCTGCAGCGTCCAGCAGCCTCGGGCTCAGGGCACGTGAGGTCAGGCCATAGGGAGCGGTGGGCGTGGCCTCGAGGGGAGGGAGCGCGGCCCTCTAGGCGGGGTGATCACGTCTCACGCCAGCTGATGGCTGCCATAAAGAGGATTGCATGTCACCAGATCCTTTGAATTTTCCTGACAAGCTGAAAATCAGGGTTTTTGTAAATGTGGAATTTGCCAATATCTAATATGTGCAGCCTAGACTGGGGCTTCTGAGTCTCAGCACGTTGCCTCTGTGGGCCAGTCCGTTGTTTGAGGCTTTGAAGGACGATTAGCGGCGTCCCTGGCCTCGGCCCCCCAAATGCCAGTGAGTAGCTCTTCTCCCACCTTATGACACCTGACACATCCCAGACGCTGCCAAATGTCCCCGGGGGGCCAAAGTCATCCCCGGGTGGGAACGTGGATCTAGACTGGGAGCCTTCATGGTTGAATTCTGCGTCAGACGGACCCAGAAGATCCGTAGATGAGTGAATAGCTAAGCCCAGACCACACGGGCATGGGGGGCTCACAGGCCCCCTTACACACCTGGGGCCCCTGCGCTCAGCCCCGTTGCCTTGGCTACACCTGAGCCACCTTCAGGTCCCTCCCCTCCTCGGTGCCATGTGGGCCCCCGGCCCAAAGCCGGCCAGCTCCCCTCAACCACACTTGCTGGCCGGCTCTGAGAAGTGGCTTCATGGGGAAAAGTTCTCTCCCATCTTTGTGGAGGCGTCCGTGCCTGAGCTCACAGCACATCCTCTAGTGGGGCTCCTGTTACGAATTATCTGAAAGGAGCAGAATGTCATTCAGCCCCTGCCCCGGGGAGGCCAGCAGGGGACACGGTGGGTAACGGCCAGTTCGTGGGACCGGGCTCACCCCCCCCCACCCCATGGTGTGAAAGTTCAGCTCTTAAGCTCCGGCTTTCGCATTTGGGTTTACATGCCCCCCTGGGGCTGCCCCCACGGGGTGGCAGGGGCTGTGGCGCTCGAAGGACATCCCCCGACACCATCCCTACCAGTCTTGGTGCCCATGGCCCATGGCCATTCATAGAAGCAACAGCCGAGTCTTTCCTGGCCGCTTTGGAGGGACCTTCCATCGGGAGATACCCTCGTGGGGCTTGCTTCGAGCCCCACAGGCCTGGACGGGGCCGTGAATAGCAGGAGGATGATAGTGCTGTCCACCCCAACCAGGCTTATAAGCCGGCATCTGCTCTTGTCTGACAGCAGACATTTCAGTGAAGTTCTAAATGAGGCAGAAGCCTGCAGAATGGCCCGCAGGCTCCATTTGCAAAGGGTTTGCTGGGTTCTTCTGCACACATAAGTGTCAACAATGAAAAATCGCATCACTAACGGCCAAATCAAATACCCCCATTGTGTCAAGTTTCCCCAGATGTGATATGCAGAGCTCAGAGCTCCTTGTAAACTCATGTCGCTTCCTCCCCTTAAAGGCGCCTGGTACGCCCCCCCCCGCCAACGCTGGCTTGGTCGCTGAGCTTTGAGACGCCCTCTCCCCCTCGGGCAGATGCACGTGCCCCACACTGACTCACACCTGGGGGTGATGGGGAGGGAGGGAGGCCCACCTTCACTGGCCCCCAGCTCCTCGTGGGCACCCGGGGCCCTATCTCAGGGAGCTGAGCCAACTGCCTTGGGACTCCGAGGGCCCAAGGGGCTCCACACGACCCAGGGGTCCATGAAAGGCCCAAAGACCCTGCCCTGCTGCCCAGGCACCGTGCCAGAAACCCCAACAGCAGGCAAAAAGTATAGAGATCCACTTCTCTCAACAGTAACATATGTGGACACCGTTTTCATAGACACGACAAAGGGGAAGTTTTCTCAGGAGCAAAGTGCAGCGACAAGCAGACTCCAAGGGAAGAAGGACAGACAGAAGGACAGGCCCTGCCTGAAGGGGGGGTTTCTGAAGACGAAGACGTGGTTGTTGAATCTGCCAAACAGATCATCCCACCCAAACTGCCCTGCACCCTGACATTTAGAAAACGCGTGGCCGGCTTCTCCTCCTACCAGGCTTGCCGTTCAGCATGAGCGGTGAACTTCAGCAAACAGGCTTCCGGCAGGATGTTAGTGGTGAGGCTCAGCCCCAGAGAGAAATCTCGGCCCTCGGCCTCAGACTTCCCCTGAGCCCCACGATGGTGGTCAAGGGATCCTGGGCCTTTGACAGAGAGATTGGACATCTTAACCCAGACAGCGGGCGGCACACGGCTCTCTCGGCCTGTGCCTGGGCACGGTCCTGCGGGTGCTGGCTGCCTATGCAGTGCTGGACCGCTCCAGGCACCACGTAGAAGGACGTTAAAGCAAATCAGAAAAGGACAGATGGGTGTCCTCACCCGCTGTCACCCACAGCAGCCTCTGCTGGTGGGTAGTGAAGAGAGAGCACTGTGAAAGGGGGAACACAAGGCAAGGGTCAGTGACATCCTCTGGGGTTCTCGAAGCTCGGCGCTGGGAGGGGTCAGGACCCCCCAAGCAGACAGAAAGGGATGGAGGTCCAGCAGCAGAGTGTGCTGGGCTGGGGCCTTTGCACAAGGCGTCCTCCTGGAAGGGCCGTGGGGAGCACTCCTGGCGCACTCCTCACTGTGGCTCAGAGAACCCAGCAGCCCCGCGGTCCAGGCAGCAATCCCCAGGTCCAGGCAGAGAGTCAGCATTCCCTGGGAAGTGTCTGCCCGTGGAGAGAAAGCCAGGCTGTGTGTGCTTCCTCCCGAGGAGGCAGCAACGGAACCCAGAAATAACAGCCCCCATTCCTCGTCAGCCTTGTGCACACCCACGCCCACCAGCAGCCTTGCCTTGCTCCGACAGCAACATCAGCCCAGGTGGCTCACTCCAGGTGCCAGGCGGCCCCGGAGTGGGGGAGGGGGTCGCAGACCCGGGCCGAGCCTGCACCCTGGGTGTCCAGCTCTGCGGCCGCAGACAGTGGACATGGTCTAGTGTGTTTATCCTGCACCCGCGGGCGCTCAGCCAGGCCCTGGGAAAGGGCCGCCGGACATCACCTGCTTCTGCTTTGACCCAGCTGGTCAGGCCCCCCGGACCCCCGGAAGCCCCCAGGCTGGCCTCGGGGACCCAGGGCCTTCCCTGGACCCCCGTGGCCCCCAGCCAGCCCTCCTCCCGCCTCCCTGACTCCTGCCAAGAATGGGAAGAACTTCTCCCTCTCTGGCAGCTCCCTTGGAAAAGCTGAGGCCTTCCCTCCTGCCGCTCTGTCTGTGGGTACACCAGAGGGCCTGGGAGAAGGGGCAGTCACTGCCCGGGGCCCTCTCGGCTCCTGAGAGCTGGAGGAATTGCAGGGCATGGGGTGGGGCAGGGGCTGGATCCCTCTTTGGTGATGGGTGTGGCTGGGTCAGCAGCTCTTGTGGGTCAGGCGCCGCCAGGCTCCCGGGACACGGGTCTGAGCTGTCTTCAGCGGAACCCACCTCCAGACCCGAGCCCCGACGGCCCCCAGCCTCCGTCCCATGCGCACCGCTCCCCTCCACTGCCCTGAGCCCCCTGCACACTGTTCTCCTCCCCCAACTTCTCTTCTCTTTTCCAAAACCTCAGTTCAGCCAGCCGCCCCGAGGAAATCACAGTAATAAGTCAGCGGTGCCCAGCGCACTCCTCCATTGCTCACTGATTCCGCCCGTGTCTAAAGGGGTGCTCCTGATGGCTGTGCACTCCTCAGGAGCAGGTGAGCAGGTGTGGTCCCTGCCCTAGTCCTTGTCTACAGGAGAGTCAGAAGTTAAACTTGGAATTCTGAGTCCCCAGAAAGCTGGAAAGAAGGCAAACCAGTGAAAATGAGATGTGTATAATAGGAAGTCCTAACTTCGTCAGGAACACTGGGCTTGTGCATCGTAGGGATGCATCACAATGATGATTTCATTCATCAGGAAAACTAATTCTCACTAAGACGTTAGTGGTGGATAGAGGGGATATATTACTCCCCCAGGAGAAGTTGTGTTCTTCTCCTGGGGGAATTACGCCTAAAATGATATCACTTTAAGTCAAAGGGTCTGCCCACCACCGTAAGCTTCCAGATAATTCAGTTTGGCAGTGGCTACGCTTGTGTCCAAACACTGGGAACATGGGGACATGGGTGAGCGCCCAGTGGCCTGCCTGCAGCATGGTGGGAGTCCAGAATGGGGCCAGGCTCCAGGAGATCCTAATGTCGGGCCAGGGGTTGGCCTCAGTGGTGGGGTCCTGGGAGGTGGGGAGGCCAGGGACAGGGATGAGCCTGCCTGG
>NW_023270490.1:10846247-10848450 GCF_011800145.1 Mirounga leonina
GGGCTCATTGCTCTCCCAGACTTTACCAGCAGGTGCTGCCTTTCTTGGACAAGACCCCTGACCTTGTCAAACCACCTCATCATGCTGCTCTGTGGAAGCTCCCCATCTGCTTCATGCCAGCCCCACAGCACAGCCCGTAGGGATGGTGAGACCAGAGGCAGGAGGCGTGCAGTCAGGGTAGAGAAGGAGAGGTCCTGGAGGGGAGTATCTGCATCATCTCAGAGGGGACTGGAAGCCTCATTCCCAGGTAGGGGTGGGCTCCTGCCCTCTCTCACTCAGAGCTCAGACCCCTTTGAGGCCAGCAGCTCCCCCTTCTCATGGCACGTACCCCTGTGGTGCTGTGCGGACATAAGCAAAGTAACACATCACCCCCAAATTTGGTGGTTGCCAACAAAGTTAACACTGATCACCGCACGGTTCCATGGCTCATGAGAGCAGCCTGGTTGGGTGGTTCTGGCTCAGGGTCCCTCGTGTGGTTGCAGCCAAGCTGGTCCCCAAGGGTTTGGCAGGGCTCAGGGATCCACTTCTAACATGGCTGGCCATTGGCATGAGTCCTCGGTTTCCTGCCAGGTGGACTCTCTACAGGGCTGCTTGCGTGTCCCCACACATGGCAGCCATTCCCCAGACTGAGCCCAGGAAAGAGAGCAAAGTGGAAATCCCAGCATGCCCATGGCATTTCTGCCATATCTCTAATGGCTATAAGGGCAGCCCTATTCAGTGTGGGAGGAGAGTCCACAAGGACTGGCCACTATCCTGGGGTCAGCTGCCACGGTGGGTCAGTGAAGTAAGGGGAGAGCAACCAAGGATGTGTCTGCCAGTGTGGTCCTGGGGACACTCAGGTAGGACATTCTCTTTTGCTCTCATGCCTCCTCTGGGGGTCCCATCCATGCCCCTTAGTGCCCCCACACCAACACCTCGGCCCCCACGTCAGAAGGCCCTGTGCATGCCCTGAGCTCAGCTCAGGGACATGTTCGCTATGTTTACTCCCACTGTGGTGGCCCCTGACATTATGCAAGTGGATGCCCGGGCAGGGTTCCAGCCCAGAAGCTGGCTTTGTGCAGGGCCCAGGCTCTGGATGAGGGGCCTGGCCCAGGGAGTGGACAGTGGAGTTTGCACTGGATGCTGCCCAGGGGAGCCTGTCCTCTCCGTCTGGCTCACTGTAGCTTTCTAGCAAGTCTGAAGTCAGGTCGTGTCAGTCCTCCAACTTGGTTCTTCATTACCGTGGGGGCCACGCTGGCTCCTTTGCCTCCTCTCCACGTAAACTTTAGAACCAGGTTGTGTGTATCCACAGAATAGTTTCCTGGGGTTTTTATTGGGACTGCAGTGAATCTGTAGATCAAGTTGGGAAGAGCTAACATCTTGACAGTATCGAGTCCTCCTATCCATGAACATGGACTATCCGTCCATTTATTCCATTCCTCTATGATTTAATTCTTCAGAATTTTGGAGTTTTCCTCATACAGATTTTATATACATTTTGTTAGATTTATACTTAAGTGTATCATTTTGGGAGGTGGTAAAGTGAATGATTTTGTTCTTGATTTCAAATTCCACTTGTCCCTTGCTGGTGTATAGGAAAGCAAGTTCTTGTGTATTAAGCTTGTATCCTGTAACTTTGCTCTAATCACTTGTCCCAGTTTTGCAAAAATGGTCTTATTTCTTCCTTCCCAAGCAGCGTATCTTTTGCTTCATTTTCTTGCCTTATTGCATTAGCAAGGACTTGATGTGTGTCGTTGAAAAGCAGTGGTGTGAGGGGACATCCCTGCCTTGTTCCTGATCTTAGTTAGAAAGTTTTGAGTTTCTCACCATGAAGTGTGATGTTAGCTGTAGGGTTTCTGTGGATAGTCTTAATCGTGTTGAGAATAAAACCCCTATTCCCAGTTTACTGAGTTTTTATCATGAACTTGTGTCAGATTTTGTCAAATGCTTTTTCTGCATCTGTTGATGTGACCCTATGATTTTCCATTTTCCGTCTGTCAATGCAATGGGTTATGGTTGTTGATTTTCAGATGTTGAACCAGCTATGCACACCTGGGATAAACCCACTTAGTAATTGTGGCATACATTTTTTTATACATTGTTGGATTTTATTTGCTAATATTTTGTTGAAGATTTTTGCATCAGTGCTCAGGAGTGCTGATTTTTACCCCAAACCAGACATGCCAAACACCCAGCTGACCCAGATGTCCCCTCCCCACTCCCA
>NW_023270490.1:10848460-10947725 GCF_011800145.1 Mirounga leonina
CTGACCCAGATGTCCCCTCCCCACTCCCAGCTGTCCCAGATGTCCCCTCCCAACTCCCAGTCCTCTGGAAGCTCAGTCCACTGGCCTCCTCAGCAGGTTAGAATGCTACTGCCCTGTTTCCTGCGCCTCTGCCTGGGCTGAAGCCACCACCATCCCCCACCAGGGTGAAGGCAGTGCCCAGAACCCTGCTGCAGTCAGGGGGCCTATCTCTCCCTTCCTGACACTCTGGGCACTGACAGCCTCCCAGCTCCTCGCCTGGGTACCCTCGTCCCAGCTCCCATTCCGGCCTTGCACAGCCTTTGTAGACCCTCCTCTGCCTGGAGCTACTGCCCTGGGTGTTTGCAGCCCACCCCTTCCCATCCTTAGGGTCTCGTTGAAATGTTGCCTCCTTCAGAAAGCCCCCCAGGATCTCCTGGCCAAGGGCCCCTTGTTCTTGTACCCGGCTGCGTGGCTCTGTTTTCCTGGCCTTCACGTGGGGCATGCCGCCTTTGCTGTGAGCACTTCTCAGAGTGGGATCACAGTTGGACCCCAGACCCAACTGCTTGTTACAGATCCGGGCCAGATACCCACAGAAATCGAGGGTGAGTGCTTGGAAACTTGCAGCAACGTCTTGCCTGCAGTCTTTTCCTGGTAACTCATTTTTGTTGTAGTTTACAAAAGCATCAGTGCGTGATGGAGATTTGATTAAAAAGCAAACTGCAGGTCTTTCCGCAGATGGACTAGACAGCTCGGGTGGGTCCCTTGCTCGGGGCCTGCCCTCTCCCTGAATGCAGGCTCCACACACGGGGCAGGCCTGGGCCAGCACCATTCCCAGGACTGCACCTGCCTGGTAGTCGGTGCATGGAGAGCGTGTGGAGCTAAAAGAGAACCCCAGGACCCCGGTCCCCACCTCCTGCCACCCCTGCACCAGACCAAGGTCCGGCTGCCCAAGCCATGAGCCCAGAGAGCACCTGCCCCTGAGGGTGTGAGTACCTGTGTGACACCTGCCAGCCCAGCAGGGCCTCTTCCAGAAGGTGGTGGGGCTGCTATGTCTTTCTTGGGTAAACGAGAGCAAAAGAGCACCACCAATGGAGACGTCCTTGGCAGTATTCCTCCCTGGACACGCCAGGCAGCTCTCCATCTCCCCAGAGCCAGAAATAGCAGATGCAGCCGGCAGGGACGGCGCTTTTTCTTTTCCCTCCCTTCACAGATGGCACAAGCTAATCATTCTCATTTGTGTAGCACCTTACACCTCTGTAGATTTTTTTCAAAATGTTGGAAAACAGATGATCACGTCTGTTTTTGTAGCCATGTGAGAGATTTTCATTAACAGGATCGGGCGGGACCATCTGTGTATTTAGTGGAAAGTTTACCACCAGCAGCGAGTTTAGAACTTTGAGACGGTAGCCGAGGGGGTGGGTTTCACCTGTCTGCAGGCTGCCTGGGAGGGCTGGGGGGTGCAGAGTCCAGAAGGCAGGGCTGGCTGGGCCTCCGGCAACCCTCAGAGCTGCTCGGCCAGCTCCCCTCCCCTCTGTGGTTTCCCCCAGCCCAGACTAAAATGATAACCAAACCAGAGAACTTTCCAGAAAAATCGGTGGCCAGAAATCTCTACTACCAGCTGGCTGTGCATCTTCAGACAAGTCAGCTCACCTCTCTGAGCCCCAGCATTCTGGAGAAGTCGCAGCTGGTGGCTCTCAGGGCACCTGGTCCTAGGAGGGCATTTAGCCACAGTGGAAGGTTCCGGAGGATGAACTGAAGCACAGTAAGTCTGCAGCCAGGACAGGCCCTCCGTCTTCATGCTGCTTCTGAGTCATCTCTCCTGTGGCAGAACACCCCTCCTGGCAAGCTTCAAGTGTGTATTTATGCAATTCGTAATTAAAGCAATGCAAATCGACGAGCGGGGATGTTGCCAAGTGAGACGCATAGCCCCCGCCTCTGGGGCTCTCGGACTGCTAAGGTGGCAGCCTGAGGAGGGGGTGCTGGGCCCTGGTGAGGCCAGGCAGGGGCCCGTGCGGAGCCAGGGTGGGCAAGAGCCTCGTGCACCCAACAGACGTGCACGCAGCGCTGCCGACGAGGGGAGCTACGGTGGTGCACGCTCGTTCAGTCACTCAACAAACGCTCGCCGTGTGCCACCTGCGTGCTCGGCTCTGTTCTGGGGCACTGGGACGGGAGGCCCACCCTCCGGGAGCAAGCCTGCCAGGGATGGTACCTCCTGGGACTGCTGTAAGGAAGAACCACACACTTCGCGGCTTTGAAGAACGCAAATGTATTACCTTACGGTTCTGAGGTCAGAGGTCCAAAATGAGGCTAAAGCAGGGGCGGTGGGGGCGGAGGCCAGGATGGCAGCCGAGTAAGTGTGTGCGACGTCTGGCCTCCACCCCGACTCCTCATCCCCTTCTCTCCACTCCACCCCTCCTCACCTAAAGCCTCACATGTCAGAACCCGCTTGTGCAGAAAACAGTCCTGCTGGCATATGGCTGGCCCTGCTGGAGTGTCCACTCCCAGGGACGGCCCATAAGCACATGGCAGGGTCTGAGCGGGGGAGGGCAGCAAGGGGGGGGAGAGGAGACCGCAGATGAAGGAGGTGGCCCCAGGCACAGTAGTGCTCCTCGTGTCCGGCCCGTGCTGGGCGCCTGTCCCCAGGCCTCCAACAGAGTGAGCCTCTTGGCAGTGGCCAGAGTTCCTTCTTGAATGGGTAGGAAGTCATATTTTTTTAATGTTAATGAACTAATGGAAACAAATAGCCGAACCGCCCCTGACTCACCAGGGACGCCCTGGGACTTGAGACTGGGCAACTAAGGCCAAGAGAGGCTCTAGAAGCTTCCGTGCAGCCAGGGTCCGTTGAACAGAGTTGTTTTCCTCAAAGCCAGCCCTGGACCCCTTTTCTCACTCTGACATTTCAGAAGAGCCCATTCTTTATGCTATCTGGGCAAATGCACAAAATATGCACACACACACACACACACACACAAGATGTTTTTGAATGTGCTCAGCACAGGCCTGCATCCCTTGCCCCTGGACATTTGCAGGGTTTGCTGAGAAGGAAGGTGCGTCCGGCCTTGAGCAGAGGGTTGGTGAAGAATCACTAGGTCCTGCTGCCCTCTCTGAGGACACAAGGGAGAAGGGCTGATGCTGCCAGACTCCTGGGGAGGCACCAACCTGCACCTTCCCCAAATCCTACGTGTGTCCCCCATCCCTGAGGTCAAGCCACATTCTTGTCCTTGTTCTTTCCTACAAGGTGGGGGCCACAGAAACAGGGCCCCTTGGGGTGCTGGAGGACACGACTCGGGTCACACCAGGTGTAGCAAGAGGAGCATCTCCATCCCCCCGCCAGATCCCGTGTTGGGAGTGGTGCCCGGGCTGCCTAACCCCAGATCCTGGTCCGTGGTGTGGGACGGCCCACCCCAGCCACTCACGGCAGAAGCGCCACCACGCTGCCCGCCCTGGGCACGGCCAGATGCCCGAGGACCCTAGCAGAACATTCGCATTTGTGCAAAGAGTGGAGGTGCCAAGCACCGTGCCCTCAGCTGCCCGGGTCGCTGGCCGGTCCTGGTGAAGCCCGTCGGCCCGCGTGCCCCCTCCCGCTGCCCCTGCACGGCGACATGCATTCTGGCCTCGGAGGACGTTCCCCGGGAATGCTGGGGCTTCTAGCAGCAGCTCACTCTCAGACCTCGTGATTCACCGTGTTACGTCGAAGGCAGACTCTGTCTCCTGGCTTTGATGTCGCCATTCCCAGGGCACTGGTTAGCCGGGGAAGCGACAGCCACCCGAACCACAGCGACACGTTGCTCTCAGCAGCCAGCAGCCACGAGGGTCTCTAAGTCCGAGGAACCTGGTGTGGAGAGCCCCCCGCCGCCGCGCTGGGGCTGACAGGCGTGCTGGCAGAAGCGGGTGACCAAACTGTATCCAACTTCTTAACGCTGCCTGCTGCCAAATGGCTTTGCGTCTGAAAGCAATATATCACGGTGAGCTTCAGTGGGCTCTAATCAGAGATTTTTTTTTTTTTTTTTAAGTCTTGGCAGTTTTTGCTCATTACGAACACAGGGAAAGACGCACCCGCCATGTAGAGCCTGGACGCACAAGAACACTCCAAGCCGGGGAGCCTGGCTGCAGGGTCTTCCAAGGTACACGTCAGCCGCAGAGGCCTGTTAGGTTTTTATTCCCTGCTCTCAAAAACACAAGCTGTTTTTCCCCCAGAAGAGCATGTAATGTGCAAAAACATTAGGGATATTGCAAAATGGTTGCGTAACATAACTGTGGAAATATTTCACCAAAGCATTAACCTTCCTTCGCTGCCTTCCCTCCCGACCCAAAGAGATAATTTCTCCCAGTCTTTACCCTGTTCCTCTGTGTAATTGCTGCTTTAAATCACAAAGCCTTGAGAGTTACAAATGTGGAATATGCACAGAGCTGTGTTGAGAGCTGCTCTCTCCCGTCCCCCAGAAGAGATACATGGGGCAGATGCGAGGGAGTCGGCATTCTCATCCCTGAAGTGCGTTGTGAACACGGTGCTAACGCTGTCAGACAAGAGGGCCGTGGCTTTCCGTGGCCGTTTTTGTTCTTTCCTTCTGAAGAATGGATAATTCCTGGGAGCTGGTGTTTCACTCGTAATTGTTTTTTAAATTAAGCTACACTTTGCAACCCTGACTGTTGAGATAAAGACACGGTGGTAGGGAAGCACCTTGCTTTTGTTAAGAGGAAGGAAGGTGATAAGACATGGCACTGTGCTCACGGCCGAGAAACGGGGCATGTGACGGTGTGGGTCACTCTTTTGCTCAAGGATAGAAAGCAGAAACACCACAGTCCGCGCCTTCAGGGATCCAACAGCTCATGTGGTGGGAAGAACAAACAGGAACAAACTCGGAGAGGCTTTGAAGGGCCACGTACAGGCATGTGTGCCCGGCTCGGGGGAAACGGCGGGCGGTTTTGGAGACAGCCGCTAAAATTGTTTCTTTAGATGCAGGACTTGCTTTGGGTGCGAATCTTTCTAAGCGCCATTGTCGTGACGACATCATAGTTCGGAGAAGTAGCGGCGTCTACACACTGTGGCGGGAATGCCAAGCACCGCTGAGGGTCACACGGGCAGCCACTGCAAACCTTGCTGTGTCCACGTTAAATATTAGTGACACGGAGTCGCTCTTCTGTCCTCAGGACACATGGCAGGGTCTCACTTCCTCGCGACTTTGCCGTGAGGGCTGACCCCGGGATTTGCTTTGACCCGTGCAATGGAGCAGAGGAAGGTCCACCCCTCCCAGGAGGGGACAAACGGCCAGTGAGGCTTCCCCGGGCAGAGCCTCCCAGTTGGCCCACAGCCATTTGTCACGTGGTTTGGGAGCTGTGTGTTACTTCAACTTAACCGAACCTCATGCTGACTGATACCCTCTGAATTACCAACCCTCCATGTAAGTTATACAGGATGTCCCAGGCCCTCCCTTGCTCTCGCCTGAGGGACACAGAGGGACCACTGTCACAGACGTGAAACCATGTCCTTGCCCCGCCCCCGCCAGCTTGGACCCCTGTTCCTCGGACATTCCTTCGACAATGATGTGACGCATAAAGAATGCATGGCCGGGGTGCCCGGCTGGCTCAGTCTGTAGAACATGCGACTCTTGATCTCGGGGTGGTGAGTTCCAGCCCCACATTGAGGGTAGAGATCACATTAAAGAAAAATTTAGAAAGAAAAAAAAAAAAGGAATGTGTGACCACTTCCTTCCGGCTCTCTAGAAACAGGATTTGGCTCAGGACCCACCCAACAGATGCACGAGGCCTTCGCTTCCCTGGGGTGGGCTTTCTGCTGCCCAAAGACCATTAAAAAGAAGAATCATGTTTTTTCTTTCCATGTTGGGGGAGAATTCACCCCTCACCACTAAGCATTTCTAGTCATGAGTCCAGGAAATGTGTCCCCAAACCCCAGTCACTCACAGAGCCCACAGTGTGGTCAGAGGCCCCTCCTGGAAGGAGCTCAGAGGGCACCATCTGTGGCCCCATTTTTTCTGAAGAACATCTTCGTGATGCCCCCATGGCACCCCCATGGCCTTGTGGAGCCCCAGGTGGGCCCAGCACAAGGTGGACCCTGGGCCTCTAGGGCACTGTCCTCCTTGTCCCAGTGAGGTTGGACCAGCTCCTGCTCTCATCCAGGCTCTTCCTCTATGGGGACCCGTCCTCGGGCCCCTCTTGGGGCTCTCCTAGCACCTTGCACCATGGAGCCCTCAAGAGGCTACCATTTTAAATGTATCTGCGTGCCCGTTGAACAGCATCGGCTCCCTCCCCTGCCCCGTGAGGCTCCTGAGAGTGTGTCTGCACTTTGCCCAAGGCCAGCCCAGACCCCGTGGAAAGCAGGGGCCTTGAGGGCAGACACCAGATGCTTCCACCCTCGGTTTACGGCCCCCCCCCGAGGGTCTGCTCGTCTCAAGGGGGGTTCCCAGATATCTCAAAGTCAGTGTGACCCCCAGGTCTGATGAAGAGAGACCCAGAGGCAGAAGTCCGGGTCGTCAGCGTGATTGAGAGAAGGAGACGTGTGTTTGTCTTTCCCGAGTTCCTTTTTATTTACTTTAGAAAAACGGCTCCCTCTGGATTCCAGGCGGCCCAGGCGTATTTATAGCGGGAGCAGGCTGGTCAAGTTCAGGGTCATGTTTACGTTCAGCCCAGCAAACCGAAGCTGGGGATGTGCTGGGCGAGTGGGGCCCCCGGCGCCGGGAGGGTGGGCCCGGAGCTCTAACGGTCCCGACGCTGCGCCGTATCCAGCCGTCCCCCGCGCCCACAGAGAACGTCCCCATGCCAGCGTGACAAGTGTGTGCACCCTCGCTCGGGGACGCTGGTGGTTGGCCAGGGGCTGGGGGGCACCACCGTTGTAGCCACAGAGCTCAGACCCTCACGTCCTGCCCAGACTCCGGTCAGTGCTCCCATGAGAACCCCGAAGCCTTCAGAGTTTGTGAGCTCAGAGCCATGGGGAGAAGTCCTCAGGCTTCCAGGTCCCGGGGTGCCCACGCCCTCCTGCGAAATCCGGAGGCGCTTGCCCACCTGCACCCCACAGTCGGCCCCAACGCGGACATCCGGCGTCCCTCCCAGCACAACAGCAAGTGGGCTTCTCCCACGCCGCGGGGGCTGTGTGTGGTCCACATCATCCACTTTGGTAGCCTGAACCTGGAGGGTTCCATGTCCAGCCTCGTGCTTCTAAATGTCCCTCCTCGTATGTCCATCTTCAGTCCAGGGCAAAGGGTACAGAGTGTTTTGATTATGTGCGTGTTTTTAACTTACACGGTTGCTGGTTCGGTGGTGTGGAGGCCCAGAAGAAGACGTTCTCTAGCACCTTTGGGGTGCGGATGAGTTAGTGTTCTCGTCTGTACCCTCTGCCCCTGCAGACCCCTGCTCAGGAGGGGCCCTGTGTGCGCAGGCCGCCCAGGGCTGCTGGAGAGCACATGCGCGTGTGAACACACTGCTCCCAGGTGTGCATGTGTGTGCGTGTGTCCCCTGCCCCGTCCCCTTTGCCCACAGCCAGGAGTCTGCCTTCCTGACCGTCCCTGCCGCCACCCCCACCCCCGCCCTGTCTGCCTATTCCTCCCCGGAACTCTGGAAGCCCCCAAAGCCGTCCCACGGCATCCCCATTTTCTGTCCCCCCCAACTAGAACGGCAGCACTATGATAACGGGGCGTTGGCTTTGCCCACCTTGTCTCCCCACTTTGGAGAACAGAGGCTCCCCAGGGAGGCAGCATGGGAGGGTGAGCCAGACCAGTGAGTACGTGGAGGGACACGGCAGACGGAAGGACATGGCAGACGGACAGACACATCCCGTGGATCTGCTCCTTCTTCTGCCGGATGCTGAGCCCACATGGGGCCGTGGTGGCCACAGGCCTTCTCAGGGTCCAGGGCAGGGAGGAGGCGGGACCCCGATCCCACACTCAGAGCCGGGGCTCCCTCTGGATTCCAGCCCCTCTTGGCGGGTCAGCGGGGGCACCGTCCCAAGCCTTCCCAGGGCCTCAAATACCACGACCTCCTCCGGTGTCTGGAACAGCTTGGTGGGAGTTGTGAGAAGAAGTTGAGAATGGGTGAGTCAGCCAGAGCAGGGATGCTTCTAAAAAACAGCCCCAAATGGAGTAAAATCATAAGCAGGTCTGGAGGCCCGCGGGAATTGCGCGCCCCACCCCTGCACAGCGGACGTGGCGGGCGGGGGGAAGGGGACGTGGCCTCTGGGGACAGAAAGGGAGCCATCTCTCTACCTGGGCCTTAATTACGAACGATTTCATTAGCTCGGTCCTGACCTGAAGACGCTGACGAGAGGGAGGCTGTGGCTCTAAAAACAGCTGGTCCTGTTTCCTCGGCTGGGAAGGGCACCCCAGGCCCGGCTCCCCTGAGCCCTGGCTGTTGGCTCCAGCATCTTCCTCCAGCTCCCCTCCCGTGGGCGGCATTCGCGTGTGACAGGAGCCCAGCCCAGGCCCTGCCCAAGGGGCGCTTGTGAAACAGGAGACCCACTCGTTCCCACAGCCACCGGCATGTGTGGGGCCCGGCGGCCCAATCCCAGCATCCGGGCCGGCCGTCCATCGTGGGGGTGTGAGCCGTCTGTCTTCGGGGGGGCGAACCATTCATCATCGGGGGTGAGCCATCCATCTTGGCGGGGGCGAGCCGTCTGTCTTCCAGGGGAGGGGGCGAACAGTCCAGCATCAGGGGCCAGCCATCCATTGCAGGGCGGGGGGGGCAGCCATCCGTTGTCGGGGGGCGAGCCGTCCATAGTAGGGGGCAAGCCGTCCATCATCAGGGGCAAGCCATCCATCATGGGGGGCAAGCTGTCCATCGTCAGGGGGCGAGCCGTTCAGCATCAGGGGCGGGCCGTCTGTTGTTGGGGGCGAGCCGTCCGTTGTGGGGAGCGAGCCATCCATCACAGGGTGGGAGGGGCGAGCCGTCCATTGTCTGTCTGTGAATGGACACCTGTGTGTGGTTTTCACACGTGAAGCTCATCATAGTGAAACAGTGGAAGAGAGGTAGGATAGAATATCCCGTATCCTGGGAAACCAGGTAGCCCTTCCTCCTCCTGGTTCTGTCACTCAGGGATGACCACGGTCAGCTCTGGAACAGAGGGAAGGGGGCCTGGGGGTCAGGAAGCAGCAAAGCCAGGAGCCCCCGCCCACACCAGCTCTGCCACTCGCTGGCTGGGGACTTCAGGGGGTCAGTGAAACTCTCTGTTTCTTCAGCTTGCTCTTTTAGAAAACAGAAATCACAGGGTTTGTGGGGGTTCAGCAAGGGAATGTGCTCCTGGTGCCTGGCAGGACACCTGAGTGGACAAGCGGGTCAAGACTGAATGAATGAAAGGAAGAAAAAAATTCACAAAATGTTCGTTCACAATAGTTCATGAAATGTTAGTTTCAGATATTCAATAAAAACATAGCCTTCTTTTCTTAATAGCCAAAAAATCACCCCTATTTCTCCAAAGAATCAGATGGACTCCCAGAACCTTGGATGAGAAGGCAGGGGTCCAGACAGGGATGCCCGCCCCCCAAGGATTCTCAAGGAACCCCGTATCCTGGACCACACTCCCAACATCTGTGGCTGTTAGGATGACTCCCACATCCCCACACGTGGAGATTTGCACCAAATGGCCCTCCCTCCCTCCGTCCAGGGACCCTGGGCGGAACCCGTGCCCTGGCCTCTCGCTGGGAAGCACGTCCCTCCCCAGCCCTCCTTTCTAGCGTGGGAACGACCAGCAGTCAAGACCATGAAGGACGGCATCCTCCAGCGGCGGCTTGTGGCGTGTTTTAACGGGGCCCTGTCGCGCCCCCAGCCTGGCTGGATTGCTTCCATCAGGTCCTGCCCGAGCCCCTGCAGGTGTGGAAGGGCGAGTTTCACTGGAGATGTCACCCAATTAAGAGTCTCCACGCTCCGTTCTGATGGGGCATCTCTGGGCTTTACTAATGAGGAGCTCAGACGGCGGTTTTGACTGCCGCTCGGGAAAGAATTGTGCCATAAACAGCCCTCCTTGGATCCTGAATCTTTCCCCACCTCTCCGTGTCCGCATCTCCAACGCACCCGCGCCTTTGTTTTCTCCAACAAAGGACTGTTAATTAGTACCAGAACCTAGAGAACTCTCGCTCTGAGTGGGAGCCCAGGACCAGTCCCGGACTTGTCTCACGCCCCGGGTCCCAGGCGGGGTCCACACACGCATGCCGCTGGAGTCACCAAGACGCCGCTCCTCCCGGCGGGGCCTCCAGATTCCACGCAGCACTATAAATATTAAGTAAGGTCGCCAAGAGTCTATCGAGGCAATAGTGGGGCTTGGGGCTGTGCCGGAGGACCGGGTCACTCAGAGGAGGGCACAGGTTTGTTGCCACCTCGGCTGATGTTTCTCGGACAGGAAGACTGTCCTCGGAGAAATGAAGTCAGTGATGGTTCGAGCGTGGCGTTCGATTGATTAGGAAGAAACCTGGAGGGAGAAGCAGGTTTTATGCTCCCTGCCATAAATGAAATGACACGAGAGAGGTTTCAATGTTTTGCTTTCAAATGGGATTTTTAACATTTTTGAGACTGTGGGTTTTCTCTGGAGAAGGAATGTCTAATGGATAGTGAATATCCATTTTTTAATAGACTTTTTTTTTAAGGCAATTTTAGGTTTATGGGAAAAGAGAGCAGGAAGTGCAGGGAGTTCCCATACACCGCCCTCCCCTGCATGGTTCCCCCCACCATTCACACCTTGCGTTAGTGTGGGATGTTGTTACAGCCTATGAGACCGTGCTGATGGATGATTATTAACTGAAGCCCGTAGTTTGTATTAGAATCACTCCTGATGTTGCATTTTCCATGGGTTTGGACAAATGCATAGTGACATGAACCCACCGTTACAGCATCACACAGAGTATTTTCTCTGCCCTGGGAGTCCTTCCCGCCCCCCACCCCAAGCCCCTGGCAAGCACTGGCCTCTTCTGCTGTCCCCTGAGCTGTGCCTCTTCCAGAACGCCGTAGCGTTGGGGTCCCGCAGCGTGTGGCCTGTTCAATGGGCTTCGTCCACGTAGTGATCTGCATCTGAGTTTCCCCCGAGTCATCTCATGGCTCCTCAGTTCACTGAATACTCATGTTTGAAGCTAAGGGAAACAGAACGTGTGCATTTCTCCCAGGCACCCACCGGGTGCCGGGCGACCTTGGGGGTAGGTGCTGGAGGTCGCGGGGAGGCTCAAGCTTGCGGACTGGCGGCAGTGGCTGGAGCCACGATGAAGCAAGCAGGGCGGCAGCCTTGGGAACATAAAGGACAGCGGCCAACAAGCTACAGGGACGGGGGCTGGAAGGGTGGCCGGCGCCGGGCAGGAGAGAGCATCCCCGTGCACAGCGTGGAGGTAAGCTAACATACGTCGGGGAGAAAAAGGCCTGGGTGGCTGAGCCGTGGACCGTGAGCAGGGGGACAAGCCGGGTGGCCTGCGTGGCCGATGGTGGAGATGCTTGCACCACACAGGACCCCTGAGAGTGTGCACCCCGCTCTCTCCTAGGACGTTGGAGACGGTTAGGCGCTGCTGGGAGGCAGAAGCGCGTGCACACTCTGCACAGAACAAACTTGGGTGATATTATTCATGCTCAGACATGAAGAACGCACTGAACCAATTTAAAATGAATTAGCTCAGCCGTGTGTCGCCGCCCCTGCTGGTGTGGAGGCGAGGGACAGGAGGAGAGGGGCCTGTGTCTGTGGTCTGAGGTTCGCAGAGGAGGCTCTGGTTCCTGTCAGAACCTTACAAACAGAGCCAGCCGTGGGGCAGTTCCAACGGGACAACATGTGTGACCCAGGCGGGAGCTGGGAACTCTAACGGGCAAAGGGCCAGGGCACCTTCAGGCCAGGGAGGAAGGGTCTTCTTTGGTTTGAAAGCACATCAATTTAAAGTTTAAAAGGCCCAGTTGAAATCCTGACGATGTTCATCTTGTGGACATATTGTCCACGGGGCGGGCTGTCCTGGTCCTCGCGGAGGGCAGCCTCGGACCCCCAGCACTAGGACATCTGCAGCACCAGGAGCACGATCTGGCGCATGAACACCTAGCTCCCGCGTCCACATCCAGGGCGCATCCTCCTGGGTGATGTGCGCTAGCCGTCTGCACGGGGGGCCTGTCTACCCCCCTTCCTCACTTGCACAGTGTGGGGTTGGCATAAGGCGTCCTTCTCTGGAGAGGGTCAGCAGGTTCACCCGCACGCTGCTGGAAATGACACTTTTCCAAGGTTTGTAAACATATGGCTGCTTTGGGAACGTGCACTGAGCAGAATGGCAGCAGAGGAAGATGCAACCAGCCACGAGTCCCCGCGCTCCGTCCTGGCCCCAGAGGGACCTTCGCAAGGTCCGGGCATGTCTGCGGGTGGCCCCGCTCAGGCCAACTGCTCCCGGGGCCCCAGCCTGGTGGGGCAGCCCCTTCCCGAGTCGTCAGTGCTGACTGCGCAGTTCCCACGGCCCTGCCTTCTCTGCACCCCACAAACAGGAATGCTGGTCTGCTGTGCCCGTGGGCAGAGGTCCATCGGGAGACCGTGTGGAAAAAGAGGCGCGCATAGCCGCATGTCTGTGCTTAAACACACAGGCCAGAGAACAGCCTGGAAGGACACACCGGGGGCCCAGTTGCCCGAGGTTTGCGGGAGGTGCCTGGGCCTTTGGAGCAGAAGACCTGAGGCCTGCGAGCCAGCCCCTCCTGAGAGTGTCCTGCTCGAGCACCGCCAGCATGCCCGGCCCACGTTAATAAAACCCACCAAACCGCGGTCTGCTTTTTATTAGCACCTGGCCCCGCAAACTCTAAAGATGTCCAGGATGAAGGGGCAGACTGCCGCTCATCGCCCTGCCCCTGCCCCCGGGAAGCCCCAGGAGTGAATAAGCTCCAAGAGAGAGGGGTCAGCAGTTGAGATGAATGCTGGAAGGCTCCTCGGAGAAGGTGCACACAGTGGTGAAGGGTGTTCCAGGCAAGGCTTGGTGCTTGGAGCATTCGGCCAACAGGGAGGAGATCCGCCGTCAGAGGGCAGGGCAGGGGGTGGGGGGGCGGGGGTGAGAGCAGCCTTGGGCATCCAGCCGCTGTCCTGTCCCACTGTCCTGTCCACAGCACCCAGGGGGCAGGGCTTTAAATTGGAAGAAGTGCTGAAAGCCGTCCGAGTGGGGCCCGCGGTGGCCACTTGGCTGTCCTCGCTGAGACTTTAGCTACAGCCTCGGGCTCACGTCCCTGAGGCATGGGTCCCTGCAGAGGGGCCTTACTCTGGAGAATCAGTGGGAAAAGAGTCACCCTTCGGGGCACTCGGCACAGCGTGGCCCTCCCCAGGGCCCCTGCCCATGACCTCCTTTCCAACCTTGATCTTCACTCCAAGTTCCTGCTGCCCAGGGCTGCCCCAGCCCCCTCCGGCTCCCCAGCACCTGGATGGTGCCTGGACCATGGAGGTGCAGTGAGTGTAGGATGGAGGGAGGGAGCGAGGGAGGGATGGTCTGAAGGAAGGAAGAGAGGGAGGTGGGAGGAAAGAAAGAAGGAAGGAAAGAAAGAGGGAGGGAGGGAAGGAAGGAAGGAGGAGAGAGGGAGGGATGGGGAAGGGGGAGGCAGGAAGGAAGCAAGGAAAGAAGGGAGGGATAGAGGGAGGAAGGGAGGGACGGGGAAGGGGGGAGGAAGGAAGGAAGGAGGGAAGGAAGGAAGGGAGGAAAGGAGGGAGGGAAGGGGAAGTGGGGAGGAAGGAAGGAAGGAAGGCAGGCAGGCAGACTCTGTTGGGTGAACTTAGCCTCAGCACAGTCCCAGCTACAAGCTCACCTCTGGCTCATTTGATCTTTCTCAGTTCACCTAACAAGAAAAATACTAAAAGGGCATGTTTCATAACCACAACGCAATTTCCAGTAGGAGACACAGCCTCCGCCCCTGTAAATGTCAGGCCTGCTGCTGCCGGTGAGGAAGCGGGTCCGCGCCCCCCCCCACCGGTCCCAGCACACCAGCACCCGCCTCACTCTTCTCACCCAACGAGCAATTAAACGTGATGGGGGTAAAGGGTTAAACGTCGAGCCTCTCGGGGAGGGGGCTGCCGTGTTTCCTTTCATGGGCGACCATCTCCTGCATACGCCGCGGATGAGCAGGGCTGCACGCGTCTGCTGAGAGCCAGCGATGAGCCAGCAAGGCCAGGGCAGAGGAGGGGATGCGTTTTTAAGCAAGATTTTGGCTCCATCCTGGAAAAACGAAAGCAACCACATACAGTGAGCATCAAACCGTCACGATCTTCAGATTTCAGGACCGGCCAGAGCCCGGACCCTGAGCCACAGATCCCCGCACTTGGAAAAGACAGTTTTCACACGTGAGATTCGCACCAGCTACAAATTTTATGAATGCACGAAATTCTAAGAAAAACGTAACAGCGTCAGGCTTGCTGCATGCTTTGCATTTGGGGCATCAATTCACGAAATAGTAAAAGTGCCCGGGGCCCGTAGGGAGAAGGATGGCGTGTTGTGGGGGGTCAGTAAGAGCTCGTGGAATTATTCAAATAAAGGGATGCATTCCAGAACGTAATTAGTTGTCTTCCAACGAGATCGGTTCACTTCTCAATGCAGCGGGGGGCTGGCGCAGTTCATTTTCATGGTGCCTTCCTGTCCTGGCATTCTGTGGGTTTGGGACACTCCTGGGAAATGCTGGAAACTCCTGGGAGCCATGCAGGGCTCCCGCACAGACACACGCGGCTCCCTCAGATCTTAGGCAACTGTGCCATAGCTTCTAGAATTCGAGCTCGGATGTGGCCACTTCATGAAGCGTCCCTGAACACCTGCGTGCCCTCCCTGCCCCTCACTTAGGACCCCAGGTTTCTGCACCTTGTACGCGCCCATGGGATCATGCACCTTTCTCCGCGATGTCAGCGCATCTGTCCCCGTCCCCCACCATGAGCACTCTGGTCTGTGGCGTGGGACAGGGAAGGTGAGAGACGGGCCCAGGGAGGGAGAGGGCGGGGGGCGAGGGCTGGTCCTGAGGCCTCTGGGGGGAGGGAGATCCCTCCCCTGTCAGTCCTTCAGCCAGGAACTGGGGACTCAGGGAGCCCCAGAAACTGGTTTTTAGGGACAAAGAATTCACATGCCGTAAATTTCCCCATTTCAGAGTGAACAGTTCAGTGGCATTCAGTACGTTCACGATCTTAAGCAGTCACTTCTATGTGGTTCCCAAACGTCTTACCCCATTCCCGTCAGCGGCCGCTCCCGTCCTCCTCCCCCAGCCACCACCTGTCTGCCTTCCGACTGCTGGCAGCACCTCTCCCGTGGGCATGGGCAGTGGGGACGGTCACCAGGTGGCCGCATAGGCAGCAGGGCATTTAGGGAGATGCCGTCAGGGCCTGCAGCCAAGCTGGATGGATGACCCGTGAGAGGCCCCGCGGGGGCGCCAGGACCAGCGTGGGTGGGTCCTAAGGTTCCTGGGGATGACCTTGTCTCCCAATGCCCTGGACACGCCCCTGCCCAGGCCCCCAGCTCGTGTGTCCCTGCTGGAGGGACCCTCGCCCACATCCCTTGACCTGTTCCTCTTCCTTCGCTCCTTCTGTTCCTTCTGTTCCTGGTCCTTGAAGTTCTGTGTCCCCAGCAGACGGGTCTGTGGGGGGTTGTGGAGCCTTCTGCTCAGGGTCCTGTGAGCCACTTTGTAGCTAGATTTTGAGGACATGCCTCTGAAGTCGCAAGGGTGGGCTCCCAACTCCGCTCACTGGGCTGTTCCTATGGCCAGAAAAGGTCGTGACCCTCTCTTAACGTTGGCCCCAAAAAGTGGCGTCCTATCCACTCAGGACCCTCCCTCAGTTCCAGAGGCTGCTGAGTGCCAGGTGGCCCTTCCCCCCGCCCCCCGAGGGAGAGCTCCAGGCAGGTGGGGATTACCTGGATTACCAAGGGTGGGTGTCCAGGTCAGCAGACTCGGAGAGGCCCCTCCCTCAGCCTGTCCCTCGGAGTGTGTGGCCGGCCACTGCCTGCTTGTTTACCTTCTGGCCACCAGCAGCAGGCCCTGCTGCAGTCACGCTAGTTCTCAGGTCCTTGAGACCCTGAAATGCCTCTGCCACAGGACCTTTGCACGTGCTGTCCGTGTGGCCTGCCCAAGCCTCACGGGGGCGCTCTCATTCCTCGGGTCTTAGAGGAAGCACTCCTCCCTGCCCTGCCAAGTCTGAGTCAGGCTCTCCCAGAACCTGGCTCCTTCTCCACTGGCGTGCCTCCCTTGGGAGCCTTGCCTTTCTGATGTAACGACTTGGTTAATTTCCGCCCCACACTCCAACCCCTCCCTGGCAGTGACTGTGTTTGGCTTTTGCTGACTGTCACATCTCCATGAGCGAATCCTGTCTGTAAATGGGAGTGAGTGAGGCTCCCACCTGGGTGGGCTCTGCGTGTGCGGAGGGCAGGGGCCCCTCATGGGGGAGCAGAATCCACGTGGGTCCTGGGAGACGTAGCAGACAGGGGGCCACCCTGGGGCAGGGGAGGCCACAGAAAGCCCAACCGCTTAAATAGGCCCCCTGAGTGGGTGTCAGTCAGGATGCCCGGATGGTGGAGACTAACATGTACACAGCGCGGAGGAGACCGCGTCCGTGACAGATGGCTGGGCAGGTGCGCCCCTGCCCCTTATCTGGACCAGCAGCAGCGTCCCTGCCGGAGGGCGACCAGCCTGGAATGCCGATCAGACTCCGCTTGGCTGTACGGACCTCCTGGCGAGGGGCCGGGGAGCCGGGAGTCGGCTGCAGAAGTGAAATCCTGAAATCCTTGCATGTTGGGGTGCTCGGCCTTCCCCGGTGTCCAGCCAGGGCGGGCGCTCGTGTTTCCCTGGTGCGTCCTGAGTAGCCTTTAGAGCTGCTGAGGCAGGCGCCGTGTTTGCACTGTTTGTGGAATGAACGACCCTGTGTGACCGTGGCCGAGAGCCGTCGCTCCCCTGGGCCTATCTCCTCCTCAGGCTCTAAAGGGTAACGTGCATCCTGTCCACAGTGTCAGACAAGCAGGCGTTTACCTGTCTATCCCGCGCCGGGCAAGGCTCGTCCTGGCCACCGCAGGGACAGAGACAGATGCTCGGAGAGGCCACTGCTTGTCAAGCACAGAGCTGGGTTCAGGCCGTACCCCAGAGGGGCCCGGGCCGGCGTGGGCATGGCTGTAGCGCACTCCCACCCCACGGCACACGCGGGCCAGGACGGGGCGGTGGCATCGGCCATCAGCGGTGTTTGCCGGACCGGGCGCGGCCAGGAGCTCGCCTCCCCACCGGCCCGGGGCCGGTCCTCGGGCGGGCAGAGGGCACGGGTCCTGCCCACAGGCCCCGCTCCCGGCCTCCCCAGCGCTGGCTGTGCAGCCGCCACTGCCGAGGAACAGAGGCAGCGGGGCCGTGGCCATGTGTACTTAGATGATTGGATCTCATGTCTCTCAGGACTCCCGTCTCTTGTCAAGCGTGTTTAAAACTAATGGAAGTAATTAGCAAGCCGCAGAGAGCCGCGTGCAGCAGGAGCGCTTCGATCCCGCGTCGTGGCCCCAGGGCACGGAGGCAGCTCCCACGCAGGCCTCCTTCGGCGGAGCCCCGGGGCGGGGGGTGCCTTCCCCCACAAAGTGACATCCCCCCCACGGGTGGTGCTGGGGCCGGCGTCCCGGAGGGGCTGGGGCTGCTGACAGCCTGCCCGACTCACCGGGGGCCTGGGGCGCTGCAGCCTCAGTGACCAGCTGCAGGTGCCGCCCACGACCTGTTTCCCCAAACACCGGCACAAAGTTCCCTCTCGAGGACCGAGGTGCGCCCAGAGCCGGTCGAAGGAGAGTCGCCCTGGGGGCATCTGGGTGGCGCAGTCGGTTGAGCATCCGACTCATGGTTTCTGCTCAGGTCATGATCGCAGGGTCCTGGGATCGAGCCCTGCATTGGGCTCCACCCTCAGCATGGAGTCTGCTTGGGATTCTCTTCCTCTCCCTCTGCCCCTCCCACTCGTGCTCTCTTTCTTTCTCTAAAATAAATAAATAAAATCGTAAAAAAAAAAAGAGAGCGCGTCCCCCTGCCAGCTCAGCGTGGTGTCGGGGAGCCTGCAGCACCGTGCCTCCGGCTCTTGCCACCTCCAAGAAGGTGCAGTGTCTCTGGGACTCCGTTTCCTCATCCGCAGAACGGGGACGCCACCCGCCAGCTGTGCCTAGCGGAGCGCCAGCGCCTGGGAGGCGGGCCAGCTCCCGGAGAGCCCCAGGTCGAGGCAAGATAGATGCACAACCTGAATCTAATCGGAGCAGGAGCTTTTCCGAATTTGCTGGTTTCATCTGCAACATCAAGGGAAACGTTTCTTCTAGAATCTCATGGGACTTTAATTTTTTTTCTGAAAACTAAGGGAGAGATGAGATCAAAAACAAATACGTGGAGGAAAGTATTGACTGAACATGTTAATATTGGGCTGCTCACCCTCACGGCCTGGGATGCTAGTGGCAGCAGCCTTGGGGGCTCTTTCCCGCGGGGACCGTCTACATTCAGCTGGACCAGAGGTGTCTTCCCGCCTCCCCGTGGTTCCTGCAGACCCCGCCATTCTCCCCAGGGCTGAGGGAGAGGGTGCCCTCGCTGTGGCGTGTGGCATTTCTGGGCCGACACCGGCCATCCCGTCATGGCCAGGGTGCCGGTGGGGGTGGGGGAGCAGGGGTGCATTGTGGGGAGGCCTCGCCTCCTTTCATGCCAGCACGGTCCTCAGCCCCGGGACACGGCGGGAAGCCAGGACAGCGGCCCTGCCCTCACATGCTTGGCAGTCCAGGCGGACACGGGCAAGGAACAGAGAGAATTCCAGACAGAATGGGATGGGTGGTGCACTGTGAGGGCCAGTGAGTGGGGCTGGTGTAGCCCTGGGGTCCAGCTGCTTCCCACTGAGCGAGGCCGACCCTGCCAGAAACCCACAGGCTCCTGACCACACCCACCATCACACAGACCTTAGTCCCAAAGCTTGGCTGCCCTGAGTGCTGTCCCAAGCCAGTCTAGAGGAGCTCGAGGGCACGCGGGCCCAGCAGCGGCACCCTGGCCCTAAGGGTGGACAGGAGAAGGAGGTGTTCTGGGCCACGTGGAGCTGGCTTTCCAGAACTCTGAGATCTGCAGGGGAAGCCCCATGCGGTGCCCAGGCCTGCATGCCAGAGTGGCAGGGGGTCCAGGCTGCAGGGCCCCGTGCCCATCTGTGCCCCTTCCCCCATGAGCACCATGTTAGTTGGGGCAACCCCTTCCCGAGAACAAGCCAGGTGACCGGTGGCTGCAGCCAGGCTCTTCCATGTGCCCATAAGGGTCCCCAGGGGAAGAGGCGGCCTCCCCAAGACCCACGGCTCTGCTCTGGCGAAACTGGCCAGTCCCTGTCAGACAGGCTGGAAAGACGTCGACTTTAAAGCCCCCGAAGATCTTGTGAACACGCCCGTGGGGAAGCGCTGGTTTTATGCCATGGGCTTGACTGCTGCAGGTTGCACATCCCAGCCCTCCTGATGGCCACCTCTTTGGTGTCTCCCCGCCCCCGGGGACCTGCGTCGTCTGAAGGGTCCCGGTACCCAAGGCTCTGAATTTCCCGCTGGGTCCACACCTTTGCTTCCCTCGACGTCACCCAAACTCTGCGACTTTGTTTTAAATACAACGGTGTCGACATTTAATCTTGACGAAATGCAAGCCCTCCCGCCGCTGTCCAAGGCTGTTAGTGTTACTAGAAATTCGCATGTAGACAACAAAGGAGCTTATTTATGTATTTTGGGCTCCTCTCCCAACATTCATAGAACCGTCATGTTTATCTTTGTCCGTGACAATTGGGTGTCAGGAATGACTGATGCGCTGTTGGTTGTTGATTTTAATTTGCTCACCGTCAGGGCGAGTGGTACTATGAGAACAGTGTGGGGTTTTCTTGTCAATTGAAAGGAAATGCGATTATTCCCTCGTCGTCATCAGGGGACGGATTTCCACAGAGCCACAACCCACCCAAGCCCCGGTTGTGCTCAGCATCCAAGGACCGGGTCTGTGCACCCGGGGGGGCCGACTCCCACCCTCTCGGGCCAGACGGGGCAGAAATTCCTGGCATCATCACATTTGAAAACATTTTTACACCAAACCCATGAGTGGGAGGTAATGGGGAGATGTCTGCAGTGAAGTATGCGAGATATGGGAACATACACATCATTTATTATTTCAAGGCAAGCAACAATAAAAGGTGAACACAGGGGAAAAACGCTTTATCAAATGGAACAGCAAAGTGCTTTTTTTAGTTTCTGGAATAAATAGTAATTAAATCATGGAGGCTGTGACAGTGAAATTGCTTAAAAAAGCAATCCTCCCACCGTAATTGCTGAGATACCCACACTTTTATAAATACTAGGTAACTTGACCCATCGTTTCTATCAGCGGAATGTGACACCAGCTGTTGGCACCCCCTCATTTAGCGTGGCGTTGGCAACAGCTGCAAGTGCACTGATGTGGTCCCGGTGAACGCGCGGCTCCCGAGGTGTCCTTCCCAGCCCAGGAATTATGGGTGGCAGGATGATGGAGTCACGGGGAGGGGATGGAGACGCGATGCCAAATTCCTGTGCGGGGAGCAAAGCTACGCGCCACGGCATCAGGAAACTGGCTGCCTCCACCACCCCGTGTCCCCGCCGCGGAAGGCCCTGGCCGCCCCTGGTCCCGCCAGCCCGCCCTGACCGAGTCCGCGGGGGTCAGGTTGGGTCCCTGAGTGGTAAAATGCACCAGAGAACACAGCAGATTCAAGCCCCAGTCAGAACACCGCCTTCCCCGGCTCCTTCCCTGCACTTGGCCCTCTTGGGGTGGAAACAGATCCGTGGGGCCTTTCAAGTGAGCTGGTGGCACGAGGTTTGCAGGGGCTGAGTGGGGGGACGGCCGAGTGGGTCGTTCTCAGGCGGGCACCCCCGCGGCGTCACTCACAGACCCAAGGATACAGACCGGGAGGTGGGTGTGCGCAGACGGAGAGCGGCCAGCCGCGGGTTAGACAGGAGAACAGCGCACCCTTTGCTGTTTTATGTCCTTCCGCAAAGGCCAGTAGCTAATTCCCGGAGCGGGAGGGATAAAACACAATACCTGAAGGTCGAAAAATCAGTTAATCATTATTTTCCCCTTGTTGCTCCTTTGGAGACTGAGAACCCGTGGCTGAAAAGCAACCATGTGAGCGTCTGAGCCACCATTTCGCCCGCCGGGCCGGTCCTGACCCTGTCTCCCTTTCCACTTGCAGTCACGTTCAGCAGCTGTTTGGGGACCAAGGGGACGCGGTATGAGACCAACAGCCTGGACTTCAAAGTAGAGGCAGATGGGACGGTCTTTGCCACGCGGGAGCTGCGGATCCCCTCCGAGCAGGTGGCGTTCACCGTGACCGCGTGGGACCGCCAGACGGCCAAGCGATGGGATGCCGTGGTGCGCCTGCTGGTGGCCCAGCCCTCGTCCGCCCACTCCACACACAAGGTGAGATGTGACCACACGTGGAGCTTGGGGAGCGAGCGTCCTTCCTCCCTCTGCAGGGGCTCCCCAGGTGTGGGACACCTCAACGGGCTGTGCAGGCCCCAGAGGATACTGTGACCTGCCACCTTCCTGAGGGACGTCTGCCTCGCGGACGGGCGCACGGGCCGCACGCCCGCCGTAATGCACGGCTCTCACCCCCTTGACGGTCTTAATTGTTCTTTCCCGTTTCTCACTGGGCACCTGACATTCTGTAGCCTCTCCTGAGTGCAGCTTTGGCCTCAGGCATGGGGCTGGCGGGTTAGCAGGGAAGTTCCAGCCAGGTTGGTCCCTGTGACAGGTCCCAACTGCTCAGTGCCCAGGGGTCAGCCCGTGTGCTGAAACCCTCACGGCTGACAGGGGGCCTCGGGGACCAGCAGAATTACTGTGGTGCCGGGTGCTGCGCGTCAGCAACGGAGAACAGACGGCTTGAAGCTATGCCTTCAACAGCGGTCCCGGGCATCCCCTCAGAAAAGAGCTCTGGGAGGTAAAGGGTTAAAGCACGTTGATCAGATTCCTTTCTGTGGATTTACCGAGAGCCTCACACGATTAATGTGTTTCGTGGACCGCGGGGGCAAGCAGACCGCAAGTTTCCCAAGCCTGCTGGTCAAGGAACCCTCCTCATGGAACATCTTGTAAGGCAGGTCTTTGGGAAAACAGGGACCTGGGTTTTGTTTCGTCTTATTTGTAAACAACGTAGAGGTGGTTTAGGTTAGATAAGAGAAAGCGGTGACTCTGGTGGGTAGCTTTCCCCCCGTGATGAGCTGACCCACCTGAGAAGGACATCGAGTGCCCTCGTGGGTGTGTTGAACCGTGTCAACAGCAGAGCCCCAGCAGCTGCGAGCCTCCCCATGTGGATGCTAAAGACCCCAATACAGACGGATGTGGCTTCCATTCTTTCCTGAGTGCTGATGACGAGCCACGTGCTGGCAAGAAGGCAGTGAGCAAGGCGGGCCCTGGGGCGCCCCGGGACGCGGCCACGGGAGGGGCCCTTCCCCCCAGGCGCGAGGCCAGGGGCCGGCAGTGTTGAGGCTTACATCCCTGATTGCGATGCAGAAGCTACAGGCCTGTGAACAGAGGATAGAGGTCCTTAAAGCCTGTGGAAGGCTTCAGATAAAAGGCACTAATTGAAAACATAATGACACCTTTTGTTAGGGTTGTTAATGAAGCAATTTCTGATGCAGTTAATCCCCTGATCCTCTCGGAAGGTGAATGCAATTAGACAGTCCTCAGTTCGAGCGCCCCTCCAACCCCACATCAGGCTGGCCCAACCAGCACCCAAGGAGCAAAGAGGGAGACAGAGAATCCACGTCCCAGGCTCAGCCATCCTGGTGAGTCCAGCTGCCAGGTGCCATGGGGCCACACCCCTGCATGTATGAAAGGTGGGCAGGGTCTCTACAGCCCACCCAACCAGCCCTTCTCTATTTATTTCAGGTCACCTGATGGCTCCCTGTTTCTTCTTACTTTCAAACCCAAAGTTCCTTGTCCTGACTTTTTAAGACCCTACCCTAGGCATCCACTCCTCTGACCCTCAGAACATCTGGAAGTGGCTCCTGTCATTGTCCCCACTTTACAGATAGGGACGCTCAGCCATGTCACTGCAGCCCCTTTCCTGCATGAGAGAATCAGTGGTCTAGAAAGGAGTGAAAACTGACTTTCTAGGTATGGCTGAGCCCAGCTTCATAAAGGAGCCTGGCTGCCCTGGGTTATGGTTTAAGTCAAGTCTTCTCCAATTTACTGGCTGATGCTTTGGGACAAGTCACATGACTTTGCTAAGATTTACTGATATGAAAAATGGGATAACAATAGGGTTGTCACAAGTATTATATGAGATTACATGTCCTACAGATTGCAGACTCACAAGAGCCCTGCCACAAGGATGTGGCTCTTACTGCTGTCATTGGCATGGCCCCAACCCTCAGAGTCCTGTGCCTATTGCAGCCACTGGACCCTCCCCAGGGTGGTTCCTGGGGGCAGGAAGGAGGGTCTGTGTGAGACACTGAGTCACTTAGTTGGTATGTCCTTACAGAGACCAATGCCAAGCTTTGAATAATGTCACTCTCTATAAATGGATTAAGGTGATGCCGTATTGCTTATGTCCCTAACCACCTGTCAGAATCAAATGTAAATCTTCTCTGGTGGAAGGTATCTCACTGGGCCTCAAATTATACCCATCTTCTCTTATATACAATGTCTAGAACTCAGCTGAAAATGACTGGGCACCCAGTGCGGATGGGACAAGACCCACACTGGCTCCAGGTAACGGAGTTATCAGACAAAGATATTATAATATCTATGCTTATGGTTTCAAGCACGTTGAAGACAAGATTTTGACAGAAAATTAGAAGAATAAAAAAGAATTGGGCAATTTAGGATGGAAAAACATAACAAACAAAAGAAAAAGCTCACTGGGTAGCTATATCCGCAGATTAGACGCAGTTGAAGAGAGAGTTAGTGAAGCAGAAAATGTCAGAAGAAATACTCAGGCTAAATCATAAGGAGGTAAACAGAAGGAAAACACAGAAAGAGTAAGAGGCACTAGAGAAGTAGCAAGAAGTCCCAGCACGTGCGTGTTTGGAATATGAGGTGGGGGATAAAATGGAGCAGAAGTAACATTTGAAAAGATAATGGCAGCAAACATCCAGGCATCACTTCAACATGCCCCATGAACTCTACGTGGGATAATATGAAGAAAGTTGCACTCAGGCACGGTCTTCATCTGTTCAGGCTGCTGGAAGGATGCACCGTAGGCTGGGCAGCTTGTGAGCAACAGACATCTATTCCTCGAGGTTCTGGAGGCTGGAGCTCTGCCATCAGGATGGCGGCATGATCAGGTCCCCAGGAGGGCCTCCTGCCGACCGCTGTCTTCAGACGTCTTATATCCTCACCCGACAGTGAGCGGACAGAAGAGAGTCACTAATGGGCACCAGTCCCATCTCAGGAGCTCCACGCGCATGACCTCCTCTGATCCTAATCACCCCCTGGAGGCCACACCTCCTGACACCGTCACCCTGAGGATTAGGTTCCAGCGTAGGAATTTGGGGACACACACATTCAGTCCACCAACAGGCATTTTATGGTAAAACGTGTGAAAACCAAAGTCACTAGAAGCAAACAGAAGCCAGGTGTGGGGAAGGCACAGTGGTGACATGGGAGCTGGCTTCTCGTGGGGACAATGGGGGCTGGAAGGCAGCAGGTGGTGACAGACACAGGATTCTGTTACCCAGTGAAAGTCCCCTTCAGGAAGTGCCCCAAGAGACTCTGCCACAGGTTGTGTTCTTCAGGCAGAACCAGGACGCTTGGAGACAAAAGCCCGGAATGAAAAGCCATGAAAAGATTAAGTAGATGCAAATAGCCGTGAGCAGGGCGGATGAGACGCTGCACGGGGCGTAAGCTACACGACAGGTGAGAAAACGGGCACAGAGTCGGAGGGTCCAGGCTGCTTGCATCGTCCTGGAAGATGATGGAAATCGAATTAATACAATACCCAGATAAGACAAAGACCCCTGTTATGAGGTTTTGGAAAATCACCACAGGGTCACGGTCACTTCAAGTGACACATCACTTGAAGATGCACATGGAGTCCTGGCCAAAGGAGGCGGCATTTCACGTCAGAAGTAAATCTGAACTTGAGGAGTGACCTAAAGTCTCTGTGATGTCTGACCTTGTACTCAAGTGATAAAAACATATCTGTCATAATAACAGATCTTCATTTTCCTGTGGGATTCTCATAGAACTCTAACATGATTGCAGAGGATGCATTATGCTCTTGCCGGGTATCTTAATAATGACCAGCACCGTGCAAAGGAGAGCTAAACCCTCCCGCCTCCTGGGTGCATTTCCTGTTCAAATGTTTTCACGTCTTTGAGTTTGCAAATTTAGGCAATATTTTTTAAAAGTGCCTTAAATAATATAATTTGACCTTTTCCTCTGTTAACAATGTGAATTTTCAACCAAGTAATCTTTTTTTAAAGATTTTACTTATAGAGTAAGCAGGAAGGAGAGTATGAGTGGGTAGGGTAAAGGGAGAGGGAGAAGCAGGCTCCCCACTGAGTAAGGAGCCCAAAAAAGTAGACTTTCTTAAACAAAAAAAAGTCATAAGATTGTTTAAGTTCTAACATAATAGATGGGAAAATAGAATACTAAAACTTGCCAATCCAAAAAATGGAAGGAAAGAATAGAGGAGCTCTGTTTCTCTTTGAGAAAGATGGTGGATTTGCAAGTATATATTAATTATAATAAATGAAAATAGATGAGCTCTTGTAATTAAAAGAAAACAAATTGACAGATCAAATATAACCCCAACTATATACAGGTCACGGAAGACAGATCTAAAAAGTGTAAGGATGGAGAAAAAAATGAAAGTAAAAAGACACAGGGAAAATACCATGTAATTCTCATCAGAAGCGAGCTGGGTGCTCGGTTAATATACGAGTCCTAAATTTGAGTAATTTGCACTGAGCGCTGAAACCGGCAGGAGGAGCCAAGGTCTGGGGTGTGCAGCCTTACGTGCGTAAGAACGGAAGGAAGGTGGAAACCGGCAGGCTACACATTCATCTCAAGAAATTAGGGAAAGAAATAAAATGGAACAAAGTAGAAAGAAGGAAATAGTAAAACCAAGAGGAGAAGTGATGGAATCAAAATAATAGAATTCACAGACAAGAGCTGATTCTTTAAACTCCTGAGCTGATCGGAGTAAGAAGGGAAACCACCAGTAATCCTTATCAGGAATGAAAATAGGGCGTCGTGACCACTCTCACAGATGGTTTCAGTGTGTTATGTACCATTTATGCCAACGTATATGGAAACATACCTGAAATGATAACCTTCTGGGAATGTACAACTCACCAAAACTAACTCGAGAAGAAAATCTGAACTGTTTTGTTATTACAAACAAATTTAAATTCAAACCCGTGTCCCGAGGCCATGCCCACACATTGTGGCTGGGCTGAAGTTCTCCCCAAACTTGTCCAGAGCCCCAAACAGGTGTCTTGTCAAAACCAGCGAGAACCCTGAAGGGGCAGGAGGACAGCGGGTTGCTGTTCGCCAGGCTGCTCGTAAATAGATGAAAACAACACCTGAGCAAAATAATAACAAGCTCAAGTGCACCCATGTTTGCGAAGGACAAACCATGGCTGCCCTGGTCTGTTCCAAGAGCCAAAGATCGCTTCAACACTGGAAAATGAATACGTGTAACTCAACACAGAATAAAGGACAGATATTGCATGACCATCTGAATATCCACTGTTAAATGTAACTTCCATTCAGGATGAAATATCCAACAGATTAGGAAGAGAAGGGACCGCCCCTGACCTCATCCAGGGCACACAGCACACAGCCAGTGTGCCGTGGGAATAGTCAAAGCCCGTCCTGACGTCCGAAATAGCACCGGACGTCCTTACACCACCCGCCAGAGCTTCAAGCCGGCAAGGTCAGGTAAGGAAAGGAGATCCGAATAAGCAGAGCTGGCAATATGTGGAGCTTACAGGATTATGGATGTAGAAAATCAGAAATAGTCTGCAGAGACTCTGTGGGGCTGGGTGAGTGAGGTTCGTTAGCAAGAGTGCTAGGTGTGAGAACAATCATACCTCCGCGCCAGGAATAAATAGCTAGAAAGTGACATTTGAGCCAGATGCCAGTTACGATAGCATTGAGGATGATCATACAACCAGGAATAGATCTAACAGAACCTTGTAAGGGTCTCACAAGACCCTTACATGTTGCTGAGAACAATTAAAGACCTTGAAAACCACAGGAGTGTGACTGTTCCTAACTCAGGAAGCTTGGTGACATCAGCTGCCCCCAGGGGCCCCTGTAGACTCAACAACACAATACCAGCAAAAGTCACAGGATATTTTGTTCACTTGCTTGTTTACAGAAGGGCAGACAGATGACTTTAATTTTTTTTTAAAGATTTATTGTTTTGAGAGAGAGAGCAGGGCGTGGGGCAGAGGGAAAGGGAGAGAGAATCTCAGGCAGACTCCACGCTGAGCAGGGAGCCCGATGCGGGACTCGATCCCAGGACCCTGAGATCATGACCTGAGCTGAAGGTGGACGCTTCACCAGCTGAGCCACCCAGCAGGCGCCCCTAGATGACTTTAAATTTTGAAATGAAAATGCAGAGGAGCAAGAATAGCCCAGAACAACATGAAGGTGGGGGACTTGGTATTTGGGACGTGGTGAGGCGTATGAGCAAACCAGAGCAGTTTCCTGACCTCAGCGTGCTGGCATTTGGGCTGAATCATTCTCCATGGTGGGGTAGGCTGTCCTGCATGCTGTAGGAGGTCCAGCAGCATCCCCGGCCCTCACCCCTAGACCCCAGCGCCACCCCCACCACCCCCGTTGCAACCAAAGCTCTCTCCAGTCTTTGCAAAATGCTCCCAGGGACAAAACCGCCCCTGTTTGAGATCCACTGAACTACAGGAATTAAAATGGGTTTAGGAGCAAAGGTGGTCAGACAGGCAAAATGGAGCAGAATGATAAGCACAGAAAAAATATTTAACGTTTTTTCAAAAATCATTCATACACCAGAAGTCACCCACTTCGCATATCCAGTCTGATAAACCTTGTCAGGGCGCCTGGGTGGCTCAGTCGGTTAAGCGACTGCCTTCGGCTCAGGTCAGGATCCTGGAGTCCTGGGATCGAGTCCCACATCGGGCTCCCTGCTCGGCAGGGAGTCTGCTTCTCCCTCTGACCCTCCCCCCTCTCATGCTCTCTGTCTCTCATTCTCTCTGCCTCAAATAAATAAATAAATAATCTTTAAAAAAAAAAAAAAAAACCTTGTCAAAGGCTCATGGTGCAGACACTTGATTTTTATAAGACTAGCACTCCAGGGCCAAGGTCAGCACACCAGAGCCTGCGGCCAGATCTGACCTGCCACCTACCTTTTGATGGCCTGCAAGCTAAGAATGGTTTCGATATTTTTAAGTGGTTGTATAAGTATCTATATTAATATCCCCGCTTTCACATCTCAGCCTGCAATGCCTAAACTACTTAACTATCTGACCCCTTAACAAAAACTTTGCCAAGCCCTACCTAGGATCGTGGAGGAAGAACTGTCTTTTCAGTAAATGATGCTGGACCGATGAGGTGTCCTTAAGGAAAAAAGATGAAATGACCCCTAGCCCACCCCACCCCCAAAATCAATTCTAGGTGGGATTTTCTTTTTAATGCATGCTGAGGGCTTCCTGGCTGAGTTTGGGGAGGGTGGGGAGTTCAGATGGGGACACAGTGAGCAGGGGTGCAGCTGACAGGAGGTCCTAGACACACAAAGCACCCTTTCCAAGGGAGCAGTGTGCAGGATGGAAAGCCCCAGGAAGCTCTTGCCAAAAGGAGCTTTGAAGCAAATCCCCCAAGGACCAGCGCGCGGGGACCACCTAATTTCCCGGTTCCGTGAATCCCATTTCCCTTGCGCCCGGGTTTCTCCAAGTGCAGCCTCCCCGCCCAGTGTTTCAGCGACTTGATGGAGCTGGACGAAACTGACGGCTCCCCAGTGAGATGAACCATAAAAATCTGGCAAGTTTTCCCCTTTCCTTCTCCTCTCTTAGCAACCACTCAAAGGCGGCCTTTCTGTGGGTAACACCAGCCGTGCTGGAATCTGGAATAACTTTTTTTTGTGCAGTCTTGCAGGAAAGCTGATAGCAATTCAATTAGAAAATGCAAATGAGGTCACATATTTCCCACAGGAGTGCTGGATCGCCCCCGGGGAATCCGAGCAATATTCCGGCCTAACAGTAAATACTGAAGATAAAGTTGCGCGCTCGGCTGTCCGCTGACGGGCTGTGCTCGCACTGGAAAGTGGCAATGGGACCTGTAGGTAGAGTTTGCAAAAGAGAAACTGTTGTTTATGAAACGAATCCCGGCTCGTAACGCACACGTCGGCGTTTATGAAGGACACACTCGGCCAAGCGCACCCAGGCCCGGCCGGGCCCCGCAGCCGGCACCCACCGGGCTCCCCGCGTGGTTTCGGCTTCTGCACTCGGACGGGCTGAAAGCGTCCCCCTGAGAAGCTTGTGTTGGGTCCTAACCCGCCGTCACTCGGAATGGACTGTATTTGTACGTAGGCCTCAGCAGACATACTCGCGAGCAGATGTGTACATGGAAAGGGGGAAATCCGGGCACAGACAGGTAGATGGAACTCTGCCAAGGGGGAGGCTTCTATAAGCCAAGGAGCGCCCGAGATGGCTGGCCACCAGCGTCCCCGAGAGAGGCCTGGAGCGGACTCTCCCCCACGGCCCTCGGAAGGAAGTGACCCTGCCCACCACACCTTGACCTCGGACTTCTGGCCTCCAGAACAGGGACAATAATGTCTGCTGTCAACGCCCCCAGGCTGTGGTGCTTTGGTTCAGTGACCGCAGGACACGCTCTCACCAGGGGTGTGGCCTCGCCCGCCAGCTGAGCAGGGTGCAGATAGACCCCGTGAAACCACTCTGCCCTCCAAAAGGCAGGATGGGAGTCCCGAGCTGGGGTCCTGGCTAGGGCTCCAGACACCCTCAAGTCCCCTTCATACATCTGCTCAGGTCCCCAGCACAGTGAGGACAAGTTTGGCCAAGACCCCTGTGCTTTAGGGCTATGGTCCCTCAGCCTCCCTCCCTGAGCTCCGTCCGCACCTCCATCACACGGTCTGCCCCCCCTCACCGTCCCCACAGTCCGTCATCCCTCCATCCTGGGAGTGGGCAGGAGCCCATCACGGCTATCACCAAGGACTCCCAGGTTGGTCACCAAACAGTGGACTGGAGAGGGCCTGGTGAGGACCAGTTCCTGCCATCCACTTGTCCACCTGAGAGGTGAGGCCGGCCAAGGCAGGAAAGGCCCTGAGTGAGTGCCAGGGGGCCGGTGTGCCTGCCTGAACCCTGACATCACGGAGGCGTTCACTGAAGGCAGCCACCTGGGGCTTTCCACACGAGGTGTTGCCTTGGGAAGAGCACCCAGAAGGCCACTAGGTGCTGCCCGAGGGATGGAGTGTGGGACTTGAGAAAGCACCAAACGGTTCCTTTATCCCTTTCCGGAAGACGGAAGACCTCAGTGCCACCAAGAAGCAGCAACCCCTCAAAACCAACGACAGCTGTCGGCGAGGTGTAGACAGCGTGGGCGCTCCCGTTCTCCGTGGGGGAGGCCAGGGCCTGCATAATGAGCGTTAATGCCCTCGGCGCTCACGCAGGGTCCAACCGCGCCAGCACACGCAGGGCCTGCCGCAGGTACACACCGCACTGCGGGGACCGGGGAGAAGCTGTGTGTCCCCCCGCCTCAGGGACCCCCACACACTGCTGGGCAGGAGGCTGTTCCCTTTCCCGAGGCTGAGGTCACAGCCACCGCCCGGTCAGTGCCCCACTCCGCTGGATCTCAAGAGAAGAGCAAAACGCCTCAAACTCACAGCGGCTTTTAACTGCGTATTGGCATGAAGGGCACGAGTGATGGTTCTGATTGGTCGAAGGTGCATCTCGGCTTCTTTGTCTGCGGTTTGGGGCGACAGCCCTGGAGTGAGGACTGACCTGTCCACCTGAGTCTGCTCTCCCGGCCCGGGGTGAGCAGGACGTTCCCAGCGCAAAGGTCAAACATGGATGCAGTTTCAGGCTGCAACCAGCCGTGAACACCCGGGGGCCTGGGTCAGCCCTTTTGCGGAGCGGAGGTGAAGGGTCATCTGCAGAGCCCCAGGGAGAAGCCTCATGACCCCGCCCGGCCTGTCCCGGAAGGGCATGCTGCCCCGGCCTGTTGATGGGGCAGGAGCAAAGGAGAACCCGCGGGTGCTTGCTGGTGATTGGCTCAGCAGTGTGGAGACCAAAGTGATGAGCAAGACCGTCGGTGCCGGGCAAGGCAGCTTCCGGGGATGTTGCCGTGGGACACAGGCTGCCCAGGTCCTACTCTGTCTCCAGGAGCAAGATCTCGAGTGCGGACATGACAGGCGGGGCATCCTCTGAGGATCCTGGGGTCCCATGAGTCAGAAAGGTCCCAAGTCACTCTCTTGGTTCCCTGGGGGAGTGATGACTGAGCATTGCCGTGTCCCCGCCAGACACCTTGCTCCGTTTCACAATGTGGGGGCACCACTGGGAATTAGGAAGGGGGCCTGAGCAGAGGGCAGAGGCTGCTGCTGTGTTCAGGGGTCAGGAAGATGACCTCTGAGCCGAGGCCTAAAATCGGAGAAGGAGCCAGTGTTCCAGACAGAGGCCTTCTCCAGCCCCGGCTTCTCCGGTCCTCGGGAGAAAGCCCACCTCAGCCCGTCTGAGTCTGGCCGGGGGTGCAGGGCGGCCAGCCCTGGGGGACGCTTCTCTGCGCGCGGCCTCCTGGGGTCCAGTGAGCTGAGAAGGCACAAGTATGCACGAGCAGTGTGCCCCACAGACGTGTGCGTGCTGGTGGGTGCGTCACTCACCTGCCCGAGACCTGTAGCTCGTGAAGGGGGCTGGCGAGCGTGTGCGTGTTCGAGTCAGCACGCGGGGGCCTTGTGGAGACCCCCTTGGGAAGTGGGAGGTGCGGGGCGTCCAGCCTGCCTTCCTGTAGGTGTGTCTGGTGACAATCAAACCAGGTTTCCAGACCAACACAGGTTTGTGGTTCTGTGCAAGGCCCTGGCTCCCACTGGATATTTGGTTAAATATAAAATCCTTCTTATTCCTAAAGATGTTTGTGGAAACAACAGGAAGGCGGTCATGGGCGTGTTCTGCCTTGAGGAGGACCCTCAGCAAGGTCAGGGGCGCTGGGGTGGCCTAGAGCCCGTCCCGTGGGCCCCACGTCCTCAGTGGACAGCAGGAGTGGACTGCGAGGCCGAACATCCCCGGCGCCTTCCAGAAGGAAACGTGACTGAAGTCGGGTTGAGTTAAGGTTCTCAGGCGGACCCTGATCACATCCTCTTCGAGGCCTTCCAGCGCCATCAACGCTGACCAACTGACCGTTTTTCTCACTAATTGATATCAGTGTGAAAGATTCCATTCAGTCCCACTGCTAACAACTCCGGGAGAAAGTAACACAGTTTGGCTTAACTTGCTAATTTAATTTAATTTTTTTTTTTTACTGCGATTGTATTTTTTCTCTGTAAAATGAAGAGTAATTTCGTTTAAAATGTTTCCAACCAAACATAATTTTCTTGGTTCCCTTGAGCAAGTTCTCCCCCAGGGAGTTCAGAGAAGCCTAAGGATACTGGGTTGTCACAACCAGGGGGATATAGGGGGGTTTCTGGCATCGAGGGGGTGAGGCCCAGGGATGCCCTACAGATGCACAGGAGGCCACACCCCGGAGAATGATCTCCTTCCAAGTGTCGGCAGCTGCCGAGGCCGTGGTCTGGAGACAGGCGTTCAACTGCTGGGGCCCTGGGGGTGCTCGGCGAGCTGGGGAGGCCGGGCCGGCTGAGCAGCCTGGCTGGGCACGTGCACGCATGCACGCACGCACACGCCGAACACAGGGGCCTGTCTGGACGTGGTGGGGTCTCCCATCCTGCCCCTCTGGGCGTGGATGGTGATCCTCATCATGGCCCAGGAGTGTGCCGTCTGCACACACAGCTGCCCTTGGGATGCCCCCCGTCCTGCCTGCGCCTGGGCGCTGTGCCGTCCCGCGTCTTCACTTCGGAGGGAGACGAGGCTAGAGAAGACAAGCGGAGAGCTCCGAGGTATTCCTCAAGAGGAATGTGGTTTTGACACCAGTAGGAATAGCATGACCCCGACTGGTAGGAGTGCCCGAAGAGCCACAACTGAACTCTTTCTCCCAGGGCTGCTCACAGCTTCCGGACCTCCGTCTGCCTGCTTGGCCCCAGGTGGGAGGGGGTGTCGGGACCACCCTCTGTGTCCAGCCGCAGGGCAGAGAGGGGTGACTGAGTTCAGGCCCCGGCCCCCCAGCCGCAGCTGCAGGACCTGGGCTGGTCGCTGCACCCGCCAGGGCCTCCACCTGCCCAGATGTGAGCGAGGACTGCACCAGCCCCTCCCTCCCTAAGTGCCCTGGGCATGAGTGAGCGACTAAGACTTTCCTCCCGAATACATACACAAGGGAGTAACCATACCATTCCATTCAGGAGACCTCTCTTTGTATGATTTCCATGGGAATTTGCAAAATGACCTCCCGTTCCTAGAAGAGATGGGAAGTCAGAAATACCTTAGCGCTGGGGAGGGGGGAGGGGGGAGGTCGCACCTGCATCTGCTCAGTGGCATTGTGGATGCAGGAAAATCCATTCAGCACCTCTCAGATCCAAACTCATGCAAATGTTTATCTAGAATGGCTCACATGTTCTATTTGCTGAAGAACGAGATGTTTCTCCCTTGTTTTATTTTGTGTTTGTTAAATACCATTTTACTCTGTCCGTCCTTAGCTACCATGGAAACCAGCCAGAAGGCTGCAGATACCAGCCTAGTTAAATATTTTAAATATACATGCTTGCAGGCAGACAAAATGTACTATTTTTCAAATGCATATTGAAAGGGAAGGAGGACGTAGAGGAATGAACTGTCAGGACAGACTTTAATGCCTCTTTTGTTTTTAAGAATCTGATTATCTTCCGTGAAAATCAGTGGCAGGTCTGACATTGGGGGGCGGGGCACGTTATTTCCTTTCTGGAAGCACCTGTAACCTGAGGGCGTAAGGACTCAGTGAGAACAGGTAGAGACGATGGGGGGGGGCGGGGGGGCATAGCTGACCCTCGAGTTCCGGGAATAAACCCTCACCACCCCTGTCCCGTCACGGCAGCTCCAGTTTGCGGCGCAGGATGGCGCATCCCCTGACCACAGACCCCTGTACGATCCGTGATCTTGGAACCCTGGGCCCTACGTCGTGTTTTTACATCTGAGATTGGCCACTTACCCCAACGTTAGGGCCGTGCAAGAATGGGCAGCTGAGATGATGTCGACGGGTCTGCGGTCACCCTGTGTGGAAGAAGTCACAGGGGTCTGCAGGGCCTGCGCTGGACCCCGGCGGATGCAGGCTGCCTAAAAGGGAAAGAGGTGCCGGCGACAGTCCCTGGCGCCTGCTCAGTGTCATGAGTGGAAGGGGCTTCTTTCTTTGTGCGTGTGGAAAAAAGGAAGCTTGCGGCCTCACCAGGGCCCCCAGAACCTTCCATCCTGCGGGTGCAAGTGTCCCTACCCCCCGAGACTGGGGTGCCCGGCTCTCAGCTGCACGCGGTGACCGCACAGAGAAGGGTGTGTGCAACGGCCCAGGCGGGAGGGTGGGAGAGCAGGTACAATCAGGGAACTTAGAACCCGTTCCTTCCTCGTTATGTGCTGAGCGGATCGCAGCCTCAGGCTCCCGCCCCTGAGGAAGCCGCATCTGGGCATCGGGGTCTGCAGGGCTGCACCACCTATCAGAGAAATTAGGCGGCGTCGGCTCAGGGGAAGGACACGGCGGGCTTGGGGGGGGTGTGGTGTGCATCGTGAAACAACTCCCCCCAGCCCCTTGGTTAAGAAGAAGCTTTGAACATCAGTGGACACGGCGCCCACATGGCATGTTCCACGGGGAACTAACTTGAAATTTTTTCCATAAATTCTTGTATCAAATCAGATGGATTCATCCCCTTGACATTTCCTCGAAAGTGGAGGGAATTTGGGGTGCTAAGGAAGTGTCCAGCAGGTCAGCCCAGGACCTGAGGACAGCGTGGGATGGCCTGTCGGGGCGGCAGGCTGTCTGTCATCTGTGACCCCATCTTCGGGGTCTTAGAAATGCGCTCCTTGGGATCTGGAAAGGTGGGCATTCTGAAGCCGTTTCCGTATTTGTTCTGCCTCCTGAGGGACTGACTTCTGAGCTCCCCTTGGGAGAACAGCTGAGGTTCCCTTGACCCACCGCACTTTGCAGAAGCAGCAAGTGGCCCACGTCTAATGACCTGCGTGTGGGAACGCAGTCCCGGCCCCCACCGCTCCTGCTCCCACCTGGGCCTGTCTGCTCACGACATCCTTCGCTGGGCCTTGCCCGCACGCTGCCCTTTCTCTAGTGTCCCCATGCATCTGTGCAGCATTTCTGTCCACGTCTACAGCACCGTGGAGCTGGTGCTTGACCCCAACGCCCCCGGGAGAACGCCCACCATGCAGACCACTGGGCCACACCCTGCAGAGCCTGATAGGTTGGCTCAGGAAGGGGTGCGGCGGGGCCTGCCATCTGCATCCCTATCACAAGGAGATAGGGACATATTCACCCACTAACCCACTGATGCCCACCTCAAACCAAGATGGTGGGGAAGGCACCCCAGGGAAGACATCCGGAGCTTCCGTATTGAAGGCAGACTCCCGATTATTTATGTTCTCTTGTTTACCTGTGAAGGTAAACCTCTGATGTTTGTTTGTTTGTTTTAAGATTTTTTATTTATTTGAGAGAGAGAGAATGAGAGAGAGAGAGCATGAGAAAGGGGAGAGTCAGAGGGAGAAACAGACTCCCTGCTCAGCAGGGGGGCCGATGCGGGACTCGATCCTGGAACTCCAGGATTGTGACCTGAGCCGAAGGCAGTCGCTTAACCAACTGAGCCACCCAGGCACCCCACCCCTGATGTTTTATGAGTCGGCTTAACAGCCAGTGCTCACACTTGGCTCTTAATAATTCTGTGTCCCTAACAGGTGAATGCTTAGATAATAGAAAATATGATGAATTGTAACTTTTTGCATGTAGATTGGAGGAGGTGCATATGATTATAGCCTTCCCCTGACACTATTTTTCTTTTCTTTTCTTTTTTTCCCTTTTTCAAAAAAAAAAAAAAGGTGGTAATTTAAATCCTGCCTTGGGTCAGTTTTGCATTATTCATCTTTCACTGGTGAATTGATAATGGAGGGAAGTGACCCAGCTTCTTTCTCATCTTGCAGAGTCCCTAAAGACCTCACCTGGAAGTCACACTCAATTACACTCGTAATCAGACACAGAGAACAATCCTCTGGTACACGGAGAGCAAGACCGGGCAGCCCAGAGCTGCCGGGAGCATAGGAAAATAATGTGCCGAGCGAGGGGCCACCAGGGGGAAGCCAGCCTGGGGACAGCGCCAGCAGATGGCTGTTGGGGTGCGGGCTTGGACGGGGGGGTCGGGGGCACGTGATGGCTATGTTCAACATGCAGTTTGCCTGTGGATCGGGGGCCTCGGTCTCAGTGAGACGAACTGCTGTTGTCGTCGGTGTTTCGTCCTTCTGTTCTCGGGTCCCTTACCTCCCACCTCTTTCCCTAAAAGAACAGCCCATGTGCTGAGTGCAAGGGCTTCCTTATGTTATCCCAGAGACCCGGCCAGGAGTAACCTGCCAGGGCCAGATGAGAAGTCTGGAAGGACCTTAAGGCCCCCCGTCCTGGGTCCCTCAGGCCCCCAGGAGCCATAGAGGGTCTGCAAAGGGACCAGCCCGACAGCCTGCGCAAGCACGGGATGCTACTCTGTCCTTGTGAGGTCGGCGTCCAGACTCCCGCCCAGCAGCAGGATTACCCTTCCCCAAGTGGAGTGAAGCAAATGCTCGGGGCCAGTGCCTCAGCCCACTGCCCACACCCCAGCTGTCCACGTGGCCCCAAAGCAAGGAGCTCATCCAGGCCCGAGAGTGGGGAGACTGAGGCCCAGAGGCAGTGAGAGTCGCACCCGAGGTCCCACCCCCCGCACTGGGACCCCGGCCTGAGAAAGTCCCCTCGGCTGTTAGCTGTCTTAGAGCACCATCCACAGAATAACTCCAACTGATTAAGACTCGGTGGAGAGAGGCGATCTGAAACGAGACACACTTTGTAAATAAAAGCCGATTAAGAAACAGATTCAGGGCTTCACAAGTGAGAGTCTGGCCTCTGTATGGTCTGCACCTCAGAGAGCCTGGGCTCCACGCCCTTCGTCTGCCCCTTTGGGGAAATGCCCCCGTCAGTGCACTGGGCAGGGCGGGCTGTGTCTGGGGCACCCAGGCACCTAGACTGTGTCCCGGGAGGCACCGGCAGCCAGGGCATGACTGGGATGTACAGAGGGGAGGGAGGGAAGGGGTGGGGTGGGAGGCAGGCGGGGAAGGCAGGTGGGGCTGCACCCGTGTGGCCAGGGAGACCAGAAGCCCGAGGGAGTAAGGGGACTGGTGGGGCCCTCCCACACCCCCTGTACCCTACTCCAGGGGCAGAGAGCCCATCCCTCCTGCAGCCAGAGGTCATGGCCTGCCCTTCTTGGGGAGGCCACCATGGCCAGGGGGAATGCCAAGTTCAACTGCCAGGGTGGACTCTCACGCCTGCCCATGGCCAGAGAGGACGCAAACCCTGCCTCGAGCTTCCAGAAAGGGGCGCATGTCTCCTCCCTGGGCTGGATCAGGGCACCCACCTGTGCTCACTCCTGCTTCACCTGGGCTGTCCCACACCTCCCCACCCACAACCCCTGGCTTAGCCCCTCCCCCACTAGCCAGGCAATTCGGACAAATTCCTTCTCTTCCTTGTGCCTCAGTTTCCTTACCTGGGCTATAAGGTTATAGGACACCCCTAAGCCCACCTGCCCTCAAACCTGTCCCTCTGAACACTTGGGGCTTATTCCAGGCCAGGCCACCACCCCCAGGTGTCCTGGCTAAAGCCCCCACTACCCTCTCCTCTCTGCGCCCCTGGGAATCCAGTCCAGCCTGCAGAACCCCATCCAGAGGGACTCTTCTCAGGCTTCTTCTCCCCAGCATGAACCTGACAATGGGGCTGAAACCCCCAACCATCTGCCCAATGCCCTGGACATCACCTTATCACCCGCACTACCCCCCGGTAAGGGCCTCCTCAGTTCACAGAAGAGGAACCAAGGCTTGGGGGTGCAGGGGGCAAAACGAAGACTGATGGGGCCAGTGGAGAGCAGCCCTGCTGACCCTGGGTTGCTGCCCCTCCACCCCACTCTTCTTCTAGGCCCCAAACAGCCCTTGAACTCTGCCTGGTGTTTGAGGCACCGTGCTGTCCTCCTTCTAGCCCGCCCCTTGGCCATTCCCTCCCAGCCTCATTCCCCCCAACAACAAACCCCTATCCACCCCTCAGTACCCGGCCCAGGTATAATATCCCCCATGAGGCATTTCTGCCCTCCCCAGATGGGTTGAACTGCATCTACCTGGGTGCCAGTTTAAACCCTGCCTGGTCCTGGCTCTGTGCTGATCACTGCCCTGTGGAGAGAGTGGCCGTCCTGAGGACTAGATCGCAGAGAACCTGGGCCCGTGTCTCCCCTGAGACCCGGACGGCCATCACTCATCAGGGCTCCTGGCCTGCCACTCCACACAAGCACTTAAGGGTGGAGGCTGAGGGTCACTTGTTTTTTGGTGCTTAGGAAACGTGTGGAACCGACATTTAAGTCTGTCCACTGCATTTGCTCTGTGCCGGGTGGGTGGCCCTGAGGCCCTACAACCTCCCGGGTCGGGCAGCACCCACGGTGTGGAGCCAAGAGAATGCCCCGGCCCCCAGGGCAGGGCGGGAGGTGTCCTGCCCGGGCAGAGACAGGACGACATGGAGGTCCGCGGCCTCTGGGGCCTGATCTGATCTGCTCTGGGACTTGAGGGCACAGGCAGCACTCTGGGAAGCTTGCCCCAGCTGCCGTGTGCACAGGGGTTCCCGAGAGTCTGGTGGGGAGGCTGCCGGAAGATGGGACATGGGATCTGAGCCCTGGCGAGCAGTAAGGGCACCAGGAAGAGGAGTGCATCCAGGGGCAAACTTCATGTGGGGGTTAGGAGCAGGGGCACAGCCCAGGGTGCAGCCCGGCCTCTGTGTGGACAACAGAGCCCGGATCTGGCCGTGCTGAGGCTGGGGGGCTCTGTGGAGCTTTCTCGTGAAGGGGTCTGCAAGCTCCAGGAAGTTAACCTCTTAACCACATCTTCTTGGATACCCAGTAAGAGGACAGCGGGACCAGATGATTTCCTTGGGGCTCTCTGTCCTGTCGATCTGCAGTTGTGAACTTGGTGGGATCCAGAGGCCAGTTCAGCAGCCAAGACTCTCCCCGACACCCCCCCAGTAATGAGACCTCTGGCTTGGCTGAGCTGTCGGTAATGACCCAGTGATGGGGTTTGGCTAACCTGTCACGATGCCAGGCTTTTGGTTTTGAGAACATTGTGACATGGTACAAACATGCACACAGACGTGCAAACACACACATGTGCGTATGTACACGCGTGTGCATATACACATACGTGTGTGCAGATATGTGTGCATGTGCGTCTATATGTGTACACACGCACCTTATGCATCTGTATGCACACACCTGCATACATAGTTGTTAGCTACAGGAGTGCAGAGGTCACGTTCATATCGTCCTCCAACTCTCAGCCAGCATTTACTCAGCAATACAGAATTCAGGACGACACTGGGAACGAGCAGGTGTCATCCGTTAGGAAATATGGAATATTTATAAATAATGGAAACATTGCTTAGAATCCCTGTAATTGTGCATCAGTGTTAGGTGCCACGTTCTGAGTGGGCCCAGGGTTGCTGCACATCCAGAATGACCTGCTGGATCCACTGGGGTAACTGATAACCCCACATGGACATCTCTCCCCCGAGAAGCGGGTGCGTCTTCCAGGCCGAGGCTGCCCGGGTCTGGCATTGATTTTCACCAGATTTTGTTATTACGTATGTCTCACAGCTTTAAAATAGTGGCAAATATGTGCAATTTATTTAAACAACACTAGGGAAATTAACACCATGCAGGCTCATCCTAAGCAAATGAAGATAAAGCAGTTCAAAAAAAAACCAAAAACAGCTTTATGAAAACGTTTACAGTCCTGAGCCTGAAATGCAGGGAGCTCAGGTGAGCGTCTGCTGGTCTCCGAACATTACCAGGGGGTGGGGGGGACACCCCTGTGCTGTCTGCCCCATCGCTGGGGGAGGCATCGGGGGAAGCCACACGTGACCAGCACCCCCTCCCCGAGGCTGTGATTGTGGCTGGGGCTCCCAAGTCCGGCTGGCTGCCCTCAGGCAGACACTAACCCAGCCCCTTCTCCTGGGGCAGGTACCTGGGGACAGGTGAACTAGTTACCTGTGGGTGGGGAGTCCCCCGACAGGAGAGTGGAACACATCTGTCCCCCAGAGGCTCGGTCACACAGACTGCAGGCAGTTCTTGCATCTTCAATGGGAGTAATGATTTGTGCCCAGCCCTCCGCACAGGTAATTTGAGGACAGGTAAAGGGGGCACAGAGACCCGGCCGTGAGGGGTGGCACTCAGCCAGGTGCTCTGGCCTCGAGGTCTGACTCCCGGCGTTCAAATCCTGCCTCTGCCTCCTGAGCTGTGTGACCTTCGGAAGTTACTTAGCCTCTCTGAGCTCCCCCCCTGCCTCCCTAGTAAAGTGGGGTTGAGGACACTTCCTACGGAATCAGTGAGGGGGCGGGGGTCTAGGCGGAGACCACGTGGAATGCTCAGTGCCCCGAGGCATCAGCTACTCACGGAGCCGGGGAAGGCGGTTGTCTGTGCCCTGGCTGTGAGGGGACAGTGTGCAGCCAGGACTGGCCTAAATGTCGTTCTGTGAAGCTCACTGAGGAAACTAGAGATGTGACCCCATCGATGTGTCATCGTTAGAGCCTGAAGATGAGTCACAGCACCTGTTAGCTTGACTTGAACAGAAGTTGGTATCATGCCACGTTGTGTAGACATCAGGCCACGGGAATATGCGTATGCGCGGGGATCTGCCACGGGATACGCGCACCTTGCATGGCTCCCTTCTGATGTAGGGCAGCGGTGGCCTAGGAAAGGCTTTTGGTTTTCAAACACCTGACTGCAGGAGCTCGAGGCCCTGAGACAGCTGGGGCCCTGGGGGGAAAGTCCCAGCGGGGCTCTCTCCTTCCAGTGGGGCTCGTCCAGATGGGTTTTCCCATTGATTCGGGCATTTGGGGTGGATATGAGATTTTATTTTTTCATCACTTAGGCAGTTTTGTCTGTTTTTAACTTATTTCTATGCAGCTCTTTTGCAAAAAGGAGTGGGCAAGGTTCTCTGACCACAGAGGGCAATGGTAAGACCACCCGGGGCCATCTTGCTGGATGGACCTGGAACTCAGGCAGAGAGTGGGACCTGCCATGACTGGAGTGGTGTAGACTGTAGCCAGGTGCCGTGGGCTGTCCCCATCCAGGGCTCTCTCTGCCATGTGAGCTCTGAAGTGCTGCGTGTCCCCGGGGGTCTGCGGGGGCGCCATCCGTGTATGTGGAGGTCGAGGCAGGTGCTGTCTGTGTTTGTGGGGAGTCTACACAGTTGCCGTGCTTGTCCATGGGGGTCTGCTGGCTCCTTTAATTATAGAAAATCATATACATTCTAACATTCAGAAATATAGAAAGGTAAAAGGAATAAAGTAAAATAAAATAGCGTAAAGCTCACTGGTGATCAGAGAAAGCCACAGTTGACATTTTTATGTATTTCCTTCCAATCTTTTCTCTGTCCTTAAAAAAAAAAAATGGAGATTTGGTTACGTGTACACTTTGGTGTCATTCTCCACTTACCACTATTTTATGGACATTTCTCCATATCCTAGTCTTCAAAGAGTAGCTTTCCGTGACTGTGTAATCTCCCAAGATATGAACACAGCATAATGCATTTAACTAGTATTTCCTGCTATCAGATCTCCAGAGGTTTTTTCCTCATATTTTTATTATTTTATATATGCATAATATTATTATAAAAACATCTGCAATGAACGTGTTTATAGGGAGATTTTCATTTACATATAGTTTCTTTGGGACAGCTGTGGAGCTATTGGGTCAAAAGCCAGAACATTTTTGTTTTTTTCACTGACGTAGACTTGACATCGAGGACGATTTTTGAGGGTCTGGATGGTCACTGGCCCACAGCTTGCCGAGGGTTGTGGTCAGCACCCAGCAGTGTTGGGCCCCATCAGCATCCAGTCCCAGTGGCTGCCTGATAGGCAGGGGCTCTCATCAGTGTAACTGCCATAGCAACCCTGTGAATTTAGTGCTGTTATTACCAGCCCTAGTTTATAAAAAAAAGCAGCTGGAGTTCAGAGAGATGAAGCAACTTGCCCGGAGTCAGTGAACCTTTGGATGCACATAAATATTTGCTGAACACCAGGTCCCGCACCCTCCACCGTCACTTCTCCTGACAACACGACACACTCCCCAGCCCTGAGGATCCATTTGTTTAGTCTTATCAGTTTGATAGGTAAAGAGGATTTATTACTTCAATTTGCATTATTTGATTACAGGGAGATGTGTACATTTTTAATAAGTCTACTGATTTTTATTTTGCTGTTAATTTCTATTCAGGTCCTTTCCCTGTTAACAAAAAGATTTATTTTTTTATTGATTTGCAAGAACTCTTTATATAGTGAGACTGCTAACCCTTTGACAGATTTGTTGCAAATCATGTTTGCCAAATTCATCAACTGCTTTTAGGGTACGTTTTCATAAATAAGTGTTTTAAACTAAAATGCATTTTCCTTTGTGACTTTTCCCCCCCATTCTTCAGGGATTTAAAAGCTCTGGTTCACCCTATGACGTATTCTTCTGTTTTTACGGTTTCTTTCCCCCACCATGCAATTCAGCAATCCATTTTGTGACATGGGTGTCTTGCTAGATTTTTTTCCTTAACACTTAGCCGCTTCCCCAAGCATCATCCAGTCTTTCTCTGTTGATGGAGAACAGAACAGATTCTCTGAACAGATGCCTTTTCCTCTGCGCGAAACTTAACCAGACCTCTTTGGCTCTTCTCTCCCCGCTTCGGGCTAACGCCGCAGAAAGGGAAGCAGAGCGCCGCTCTGGATGCCTCTCAGCCTCCCAGCGACATGCTGTTGCCGTGGCCCCAGCACCGGAACGCCAGTGGGCTGAGGAGACAGAAACGCGACTGGGTCATCCCACCCATCAACGTGCCGGAAAATTCCCGCGGGCCCTTCCCACAGCAGCTCGTGCGGGTAAGTGGAGACCCCTCCTGCTGGCTGAGGAGGGTCTCGGCTCAGTGCACCCTCTCCTCCAGGATCTGGCAAGTCAGTCAGTGGGGCTTGGAGGGGGGGGCGCTTGTCAGGGAGGGAGAGCGAGGGACGGTCTGCACTTGGCGTCTAAACCTTTTCAGTAATGAGATGACACAAGACAGAGAAAGATCAGAACAGCAGTCCCGTCCTCTAGGGAAGCTGGTCCTGCTGGACATGGGTCATCTTGCCCGTGCTGATAGAACGGGGCAGGGTGGTGACTTGGGGCCTGGCCTTTGACCTCTGACACCTTTCTCTGCTCACATTCTTTTCCAACTATGACTAAGACTCTGGAGGGTGGAAAGACAGTGTGTCTGTGATGGTGGATGAGGATATTGGCGAGAAGCCGGAAATCTTGGGACTGATGCTATGACCCCAAATCCGGCACTTTGGCGGCCCTCGGATGAGCTCCTCTGGTGGGCTCCTTCAGTGCACCTGCTCCCAGTCCCCACCACAAGGTGCTTTCCGCCGGAGAAGGGAAGGATTCATTTTACAAATTTGTTATTTCAATAATGCAGGCCATCAACTAGCATTTCCTTCTTCCTTTTGAATAAAATTGCAACCCAATCTGGACAATAATTTGACAGAATGATGGTGAGAATCCCATTAAGTAGTCCCCCATGCACTGTGGACCATCTCACCCTGCCTGGTGGAAATGAGGGTCAGTGGGGCATCCTTAAGGGGCTGCTTCCCTTCCTCAGACTGATTAGCCTGTTTTGTTTCCCACTCTGCTCAAGCTGGAAGCCCGGTGTGTGTTTAAAATGCAGAGACCAGGGGCGCCTGGGTGGCTCAATCACTAAGCCTCTACCTTCGGCTCAGGTCATGATCCCAGGGTCCTGGGATCGAGCCCCACATCGGGCTCCCTGCTCTGTGCGGAGTCTGCTTCTCCCTCTCTCTCTGCTGCTCCCCCCGCTCGTTATCTCTCTCTCTCACATTCTCCCTCAAATAAATAAATAAGATTTTTAAAAATAATAATAATATAATAAAATAAACTGCAGAGATGGAGCAGAACAAAGCAGGGGGACCCACGTCAGACGCCCCACCACACACACCACGCCCACGGTGACGGGCCATAAACCCGCGCCGGTAGCAGGCCGAGCGTGGGATATGGTGATTGGCAACGGGAAGCCTGTGTTGGTCTTCCTCCCCAAGCCCAGCCCCTAAAACCTTTGGAATTATCGGAGAGCTGAGAGCGCTGGAGCAGTCTTTTGTTATGTTAATGATGTGACTTTTGGAAAGTCTCCTGAGGAAGGGGGCTGATGGCCCTTGCTGGGGGAACCAACCCTAGGATTAGAGGCGCCCACGTTCAGCCCCACCCCCGAAACGCTGGGTCGAGGGAGGGCCTGGAGGTTGAGTCAGTCACCAGTGGCCGGTGACCGATGATTTAATCAATCATGTCTCAGGTGATGGAGCTTCCATAAAACCCCAAAGGCCAAGGTTTGGGGAGCTTTAGGTTGGCGGACCTGGGGAGGTGCAGGGAGGCTGGTGTGCTGAGGAGGTGGGAAGGTGGGAGGGGGGCATGGAAACTCTGCGTCCCTTCCCCGCTCCTCGTCCTGTGCATCTTTCCCATCCGGCTGTTCAGTTATGTTCTTTATAACTGATAATCTATGGAGTAAACATTTTCTGGGCTGCTCTGGCAATGACTGAACTCTACCAGAGGGTCGTGGGAACCTCCCATCTACAGCCCGTCGGTCGGGAGTGCGGTGACAACATGGACTTTCCATGGGCGTCTGAGTGGGAGCTGCCTTGTGGGACCGAGCCCTCCCCCGTGGATGGACATGCTCTCCAGCAGCTGGTGTCCCAATGCAGTTCCATGGAGGCGCCCAACAGGGGTCACAGAACTGCTTGCTGAGGAAACCCCCGACCTCAGGTGGCAGAAGCATCCGAGAGCCTCAGACTCGGAGACTCTGACCTCCGACCTCAGCGCCCCCCCCCAAGATGGGGAGCTTCCCAGAGCACCGCCTGCCCCTTGCTCGGCCTGACTGGTTGGAGGTTCGCTGTGACACGGCACAGACTTGAACAAAGTACTCGAAGCATGAACCCCAACCTAAGCAGATTCCCAAGAATCCCATGTTCAGGGTCCATCCACCAAACCCCAAGCCACTGACAGGATGAGGGTTCTGTGCCCCCCTGCGCACCCACCACCCTCGGGGCCCTGGTCATATCTGACCAGCACTTATTATCTACCGAACACTTCCCATCAGTGATTCACCCTTAATATAAATACGTTTATTTTAAGAGGCGACTTTGTATTAGCTCACAGTTGGAAAGCTGGTATTGTTGGTGACGATAGAAGCCGATTGTAAGACAAGCATAAGGTGAAGAAAGCGGTTGATGTCTGGCTGTGTATTGTCCGCACTCAGAGCCTGAGGGCTGCCCGGAACTTGTTTACAAGGGAAGCCGTGAGCAAGTGTCAGAGTGTTCTCAAGATGTGCTGGGACCAGGGGCTTCCTCTTGAATGTCATCAGGATCAAAAGCAAATTGGAAAGGCAGCAAGTTTCTCATTGTGTGCGTCAGTCTTATTCAAAGGCTTGCGCTCGTACTAGTCAGAAATCAGCTTAGTAGAAAATTGTTGCTGTAGCTCGGGGGCCGGCAGACTCTTTCTGTAAAGGGCCAGATAGTCAATATTTCAGGCTCTGCAGCCAACCAGCCTCAGTTGCAAATACTCAACTCTTTGTAGTGTGAAAGCTGCCATCGGCAATACATAAACTATCGCTGTGTCTGTGTTCCCATAAAACTTTATTTACAAGAACAAGCAGTGGGGACGCCTGGGTGGCTCAGTTGGTTGAGCAACTGCCTTTGGCTCGGGTCACGATCCTGGAGTCCCAGGATCGAGTCCCGCATGGGGCTCCCTGCTCGGCGGGGAGTCTGCCTCTCCCTCTGACCCTCCCCCTTCTCATGTGCTCTCTCTCTCTCTCTCAAATAAATGAATAAAATCTTTAAAAAAAAAAAAAAACGAACAAGCAGTGGGCCAGATGTGGCCCGTGGGCCCTAGTTTGGACAAGTGCGGATCCAGCTCATTTCCCAACCTCTGGGAAGGTCTGCCCCCATCAACCTCCCCGGCAGGAACGTTACAGTGAGTGTGTGAGCTTGAATGCCGAGGGTTCTCGTCTGCTCACACCCCGCGGGGTACACACGTGACCTTGGGCGGGCATCCTAGCCCTGGAATACTCTGCTGCCGGCTTTCAGAGTTTCTCGGGTTGGTGATCCTGGTACGGATACACGGAATTTCCCTCCTCTGTGCCCATCTGCACACAGGCCTGTGAAAAGTACCAGGAGAGAAAGCCGTTGTAGGCAGAGCCCCTGGCCCGCGAGGACTCCCAGGGTCGGTCTCCTGCTGGATGATGGAGAAAAAGACACTTCTGTATTTCTGCCCCAGGGAGCTGCCGTGGTCTCAGGGGCTGACTGGTGGGAGCTGGAGGCAAGGCCAACACAGGAGCGAAGTCCCCCCGACCAGCCGGGCCAGGGACGGCCGCGTGCTCCTGTGGGGGCCAAGCTGCATTCCCAACTGAACAGCTCCAAGGCAGGGAGACTCGCCCCTCCCCAGTTAGCACAACCCTTCCCAACCAGGCTTGGAAGCAGCAACGGGCAGGAGCTCCGGAGCCCCTGTAGATGCAGGGTCCTGAAGACCCCCTGTCGCTGACATGTCTGACGGGGAACTTGGGGACCGGGCCCACGGCCCTAGGTGTCAGGCGGGAACACGGGAAGCCGCGGCTCAGCCCCGCCGAGGGGTAGCCTCTCCTGTTTCCTGGTCTGCCCGTGGCTGTGCTGGGGGCACGCGTGGCCTCGCCTCGGCTCCTCAGACACCCTGCCGTGTCCAGCAGCCCCCGTGGGGACGGCCACTCCGTGGCGGGCACAGCCACTCCAAAACAGGCTGTGAGCAGAAGGACACGGTGTGGGTTAGTGTTAGCTGACTGCCGTAAAGGGCGTTCCCAAAATTTCAGAACCGAACACAATAGAGGTTAGTTCTTGCTCCTGTGAAGGTCGTTTGTGGGAGGGATGGCTCTCTACGACGGTCACTTGGGGCCCCAGAATGAGGACTGCAGGAGGGGCTGGGCTTGGACGTGGCCATGCCTGATGGCCAGGGACACCGAGAGACGCAGTCCCGCTCCGCCCGGAGGGAAGGGGATGTGTGTGAAGAGGGGCTGGTCTCTGCCCCAGCAGGTTTGAGAACAGGCATGTCCTTTCCTCCCTGATGGCCCAGCTGTGCCCGGGAGCCCGGGCCAGGGGTGCCTGCGGCTGGCGAGCCGGCAGACCTGATCGCTAGCCCTCCTCCAAGCCTGGTCTTCCTGTCCCCGGCTGCCCGGCTTCGTTTCCTGCACGCACTTAGTACCTCTGACCCCGTGCTTGTTACTCGGGCGTCCGGGAACAGGCCTCCTATGTCCCTAGTGGTGTCCACGGTAGGCACGACGTTGGCTGAATGAGAGACTGAAGCAAGCCCAGTGGTGGGTGCTGTCGGGGAGCCCGTTGGCTCACTCACCGAAGTGGCCAGGGCACCTGAGCCTCACTTGTTGGGCTTTCAGAGTTTCTGGGATGGCAGGTGATGGAGCGCATTCCCATGGAGCCTCCCCCTCTGTTCCCACTCGTACATGGGCTTCCAAGCCGAGCTAGATTCTCAGGGGGAGAGAGACCTTCAGATTTGTCTTTTCCAAATGGCTTCCAAGTGATCATATAATAACTCAGTACAGAAACACACACGCACACCCCCACCCACTTCATATGCACACGCATGCACCCAGATTCTCCAGTGCTCACCTCCTGCCTCCCTCCCCTTTCCCCCCATTAAATTCTTACCTAGCACAGACAAGGGTTTTGGGGTGCGTTTCTGCGCTGTCTCTGCAGGAAGTTGATGAGTTTCCTGCCCGTGTTTTGCGGGAGGCTGTTCCCGAAAGAAGCCGGAATCACAGCGAATGTGAATACAACTTGATGGGGATGAGAAGCTGAGCGTGGAGCACTTTGAGGTTCAGCTGGGATCAGCTGCAATTCTGTGCTCATTAAAGCATTTCATTCTGATAAAATATGTTAAATGCAAAAATGGGCGGGAGAGAAGCAGGCAGAATGTTCTTCCCAAAAAACCTCTGTTAATTACAGGCTTTTTCCTTGGAAGGAATATCACGTCCCTCCGTAAGGACTAGTTGGTTCTCTAGTGCGGGGAGAACGGGTAGCCTGCTTGGGTGGAGAGTCCTGAGCAGGGAAGGCGGGCCGCACCAGTGGGGCCCGGGGAGCTGTGAGTGTCCTGTAGGTCTGCCCACCGCCAGAGTCTAAACTAAGTGGGGAGCCAGGAGATGCAGCCCCTCACAGAGGCCGTCCCTCCTTCAGAACAGAGGGGGAGGCATTCACAGGCGGGCTGATCCCCTGGAAGCTGGAAGGAGGCCTTTTGCTATGGGAAGTGGCAGGAGGGTACCTTCCTGCTCTGGGCTCTGGACGGAGCCCTCTGGGGCCATGGGAGGGTGCCAAGCACCGTGCAGGCCCCAGAGACTCAGAGGGGAGAGGACTGGCGTCCCTTTGTGGCTCAGGGGCCGCTAGGCTGGTGGCTTGCTGCTTGTCGTTCAGAATTTGGTCCCTTGGCTACCGAGGTTAGAATTCCTTCACGCGTACGTTCACGGAGGGTTTTGAAAAGCCACTTGCTTTTCTAGCATGTGTGTTAGGTCTGATTTCTGGCAAGATTCAGAGTGAGGATAAAATCAAACTTTTAAAAAGTCTAATAAAAATTCAGAATTTGTTAACTTGAGAGGTTGTCCGGGGCAACTGCCGGAGCTGGCTCAAGATGATGAGGAAAGACGTCATGCTGCTTGGGAGACAAGCCCTTTAATTTTAGAAGTTGGTATTTTAACAGACAGGAACGCATGTAAACCTGTCCTCCGAGCCAGGCTGGAAAAGGTGCTCTGAATGTCAGATTCTGGAAGGAGATGGTTACATAATCGCTTAGCATCAAGAGTGGCCACGTGGCCAAGATGAGCAGGAGGCTGTTTCTAGAGCAGGGAGCTCATGAGAGCGCAGCTCCAGGGGGCTGGGAAGGATTGCGAAAATCAGCTTCCCACCTAACAACCTGACTGGGCTCAAAATGACTGAAGTCCACGGCTTTATTCACATTTCCTTGGTAAGTTTGGCTGCCATTTTGTGCACATACGCTGCGTTCCTTCACATCCAGCCACTGATCTCTGCTGACCTTCTGTGTGGACACGGACAGGCTGGGTCTTTGGGGCACAGGCTCTGGAGCTCAGTGAGCAATGAGATGTGCCCCAGGTCAGGGTCTGCTCTGTGACATATGTGACAGGGTCATGGTGAATCGCCCCATAGTTGGCCCAGGCTAGACTCTCCATAGATGTTGATCGGGTGTATGAATATACGTGATGGAGCCAGCTGAGTTCTAACTCACTGTTACCCTACGAAATGTTTGCTGGTGACCTCGTGCTACGAGCACCATAGTGCCCACCTAGGAACTTAGTCTCTGGCTCTCTGAAGGCATCCATTCATGCAGGAGTAACCAAGTGGTCATTATTCACCATCTCATGGAAGTTGGGTGACCTTTTGAAATGTGACATGTGTGTTTTTCCCCTTCCTTTGCTTCCCCACTGTCTCCAGGACAGGGTCTCACTCCTTAGCAAGTCACACAGGCCCTCAGGATCTGACGCTGCCCCTCGGCACACCAAACCCCAGCCATGCTGGGCTGCGAGCAGCTTGCCAACTGATCACACCGTCGGTTGCCTAGAGTCCTGCATACACTCTTCCGTCAGCCTGGCCTGTTTTCTCACTGCCCCTGACACCCCCAGCCTGGCCACTCCCCGCCTCCTCTGAGAATGGACCGGCAGAGGCCCTCCCATGGGCAGCACGGCACCCCCGTGGCCTGCCCTGTGGCCTGCCTCTGCCACTAGCAGAGTTTGATAGTGTTTTGTCAGTGGTCATTGATCTGTCTTCCCCACTAAACATAAAGATCCTTGAGAGACAGTCCACCTGTCAAGTAGAACACTGGGGACAAAGTAGGTGTTATTAAGTGTTTGTCCAATGAATGAGTGATACAGCGCTTGTGCCCATCTCTACTGGTCAGCCTTTCGTGATCATTTTGAAGACCGTTAGGTTAATTATACAATACTTGAAAGTAACTGCATTAGAAGTTCTGCTTCTGGTAACGGTGGAATAGTTTATACCAGATTAACACTTCTGAAATAACGATTATAAACCTTGCAAGGAAATTTCTTTAACTATGTGAAGTGGCTGGAGAGTGGCCAGTAGTGGACTGAAACTGCTGTGGACTCTACCCTTGAAAGAAGGGAATTGTTTATATGGCTTTCCGTCTGCGAGCGCTCATCCTGCCATCAATGGGTGGCTAGATCTCATGCAGAAAACCTCAGTCTCTCTGGTCAGAGGAGTTGGAAGACGGAGTTTAGAACTGACAAAGCAGCAGAATGTGAGGGGATAAATCCCATAAAATATGGAGCCCCAGATGGGGACTCCCACATCTGCTTACAAGCTCTGCCCAGTCAGGGAGCTGTGAATATATGAGGGAGACTCCAGAGAACCCAGTGAAAAGCAACAGCAAGAAGATTGAAAGAACTGAGCAGAGATTTCGACTGCTGTCTACTGCGAGGGAAACAGATTTAGCTTTGGGTCCAGCCAATTAACTCCCTGCCTTCACAAAAATCCATGCCCTTCAGAGAAAGATAACAGAACCTGTCTCTACAACGTATCAACCACAATGATCAAATACACAAACAAAAATTACTAGACATGCCCTCAGAAAATAGAACGAAAACAAAATGTGACCCACAATTAAGAGGGGAAAATCACCCACAGAATCTAACTCTGAGATCACTTAGATGTTAAAATGACCAGCAAGACCTTTGAAATATCCCTTATAAATATGTTCAAGGACTCAAAGGCAAACATGATCAGAATGAATGAATACATGTGGAATCACAGCAGAAAAGGGAAACTAAAAATATAGCCAATTGGAAGTGATGAAACTGAACCGTACCACATCTCTAATAAAGAACTCACTAGACTGGTTTCCAAGTAACTGGTAGAAGGCAAATGAGTGACTGCATTTAAAGATAGACCAGTATAAATCATCTGATCTGAAGAATGGCAGAGGAGAACTGAAAAACAAAATTTCAGCTGGACAAGAGAAACAAGCTTACGGATCCAAGAAATTTATTGAACCACAACTAGGATAAATACAAAGAAAGCCAAACCTTGATTATTGTCAAACTGATGAAATTCAAAAAAAAGAAATAGAAATCTTGAAAGCAGAGGAAAAGATGCAGTACATCACAGGACAGTGATGATGAGGGCTGGCTTCTCTTTAGGAGGCCACTGGCAATGGCATACCATTTTCAGATTGCTGAATGAAAAAAAGAAACCTATCAATCAAGAATTCTATATCCAGAAAAAAAATGTCCTTCAAAATCGAAGGTAAAATAAAGACATTTCTGGTAAGCAAACTGAGGGAATTCATTGCCAGCAGACCCACAAGAAGTGGTAAAGGACGTTCTTCAGGCTGAAAAAAAAAGAGGATTCAGGCTGGAAATTTAGATTTACAGGAAGGGATGAAGAGCACAGGAAAAGGCAAATTTGCAGATTAAGTTAAAAGATTATATTTTCTCTTAACTTACTGAAAAGACAACTGACTATTTAAAGCAAAGGTATAACGTTATATTGCAGTGTTTGTAATTCATAAGATCTAAAGAGATCGTGGAGGGTGCCTGGGTGGCTCAGTCGTTAAGAGTCTGCCTTCGGTTCAGGTCATGATCCCAGGGTCCTGGGATCGGACCCCGCAGCGGGCTCCCTGCTCGGTGGGAAGCCTGCTTCTCCCTCTCCCACTCCCCCTGCTTGTGTTCCCTCTCTCGCTGTCTCTCTCTCTCAAATAAATAAATAAAATCTTTAAAAAAAAAAAGAGTTCGTGGAGATGTCACCTCTGCCTTCACCATGCAGTCCGCTGCTCTGATGGTCACCGAAATGGAAGGAACCCCTCCAGGTTCATTGAAGAAGACATTCTGAGTGTCGTCAGCTCATCCCCAATGGAAACATGTCTCCTTAAGGAAGGCCTTAATTATCTAGTAACGTTTTCATAGAAACTTCTGGACTCCTTCTGCAATGAGTCAGGGTGGTACTCCCACTTGCCCTCTACCTGCAAGGTGGTGTCTGCCTCTTCCCCAGCCCCCTGTGGGGGTGGGGTCAAGCACTGCCCACCCCAGCCTGGGTCCCAAAAGTGCGGCCCCAATGCAAGCACACCATTCAAGATCTTCCACAGCATTTGTCAAGCCTCCTTGTAATTAGACATCATGTTGAGACCTGGGGGGGATTTATACCATCCTTGCTAAAGCCAGAGGGACCTGAAGAAAGCAGTCATTCGCAGATTCAGCTGCCTTGGGTTCTGCGATTTCATCAGTCATGTCAAAGAAATGTGCAGATCCTTTGTGTTTACCGTTCCTTCATCAGAGCGGAAAATGTTCCCTTTCTTGAATTGCTCTAATGGCTATATTTATGCAGCTGAAAGATCTTTAAGAAATGAAAGTTGAATCGAATTGCTGCAAATGCTCAGATAATTTATCTGAGAATATTCAATTAGAATATATTAATATTTTAGATTTCCATCATTAATTTAATATTCAGAGATTTAATGTAGTCATTGAATCACTGTAGCACCCTGCGTGGGTGGGTGGTTAGGACGGGTGCTCCGAGCACCTGCCATGAATGGCCAGCTCACAGTGGCGCTCACACCCACAGCCCCCACCCCCACCCCCTGCCGTGCGATTTCTGCCGTGGACACCGGGCCTCGGGTCTGCAGACCAGGCGTCGTCTGCAAGTGTGGGCACAGGCTGGGGGTTCCGCCGGGCCTCACTGTGGAGACCAGGGAGGAGGTCAGTCTGGTAAGGGCTCGGAATATTCTGGAGCTTGAGGAGCACTGCCCCCCAGTCGTGGGAGGAAGTGGCTGTTAGAGTGAAGGCTGCCTCCCGCCCGGCTGGCAGGTCTAGTTTGTTGTTCTTCTAGTCCTAACTCACCTCTGGGATGATTTGGGTGTTAACAGCGAAACCAGCTTCCGGTCCCCTCTGGTTCCCCTGGGGCTTCTGTAGGGTGGACAAGTTCCAAGAGAATGTAGAGTCCTCAGGGTATATTGGGGTAAGGTTGCCAGTGGCCCATTCCTGGAAAGGGGTGTCCTTCTTTCTACAATGTGTCCTCCTTTCTTGTACAAAATGATGGTACCAGGAGGTCGTGGTGAAGGTTATCTGTTCATTCATCACACGCTTCTTAAGCCTTTACGTACAATCTGAACACCAGCTCTGTGTTGTCCCAGGTGCAGAAGATGCACAGAGAACAGATGAGACAGAGTCCAAGCATCCTGGAGTTAGGTTTAGGGTCGGGGAGAGGGATAAGTCAACCCAGAAGTATCTATCAGGGGCCACGGGGTATGGGGCACAGTGAGACTTCCTGTCGCATGAGGTAGCTCGGGAAGTCACCTCTGGGTGAGAGCACGTGCCGTACCAGAAGAACTGTGGTATGTAGGAAGGAAGGGCATTCGGGCAAGGGGAACAGCACAGCCTTTGAAGAAGAGCCGGGAGGTCACAGTGGCTGAATGGAGACAGCCAGAGAGAGGGGAAGGTGGTGAGCCAGCGTGGAGGGTGGCAGGACCAGGTCAGGAGGGCGGCGTGTGGCCGTGGGGAGGACTTGTTTTACTCTGAGATCCGAGGGGTGACGTGACGAGGCTTAGATTCACCAAGACCCCTCTGGCTGCCACTCAGGACCAGACCGAGCACGAGCAGGGGCAGCGGAAGGAGACCGCCTAGTGAGGAGACTCCTGCTATGAGGAGCGTCAAGGGGGCGTTGTTTTAACGCACCATAACAACGTTGAAAACCTCGACAAGTCCCTTTTTTCTTTGTTAAGTTTCCTTCTCAGTGAAATTCTGGATTTGGGATCTCCTGCTACTCTGGGACTTGCAAGACCCTTGGGTTCTTCCCCTCTTGGAGCCTGGGGAAGGGTCCCTGGGATCTGAAAGGAAAAAGGTCATCCCTGTGAGACCCTCCACCCCATGCCTGTCCCTCCTTGGGCGCTAAGAGCAGCAGAGGGTGCCCAGGCCTGGCCTGTGGGGAGTAGACCAGCAGCCAAAACCCGGTCAGCATGCAGATGTGTTTGGTGTGACCTCTGCAGAGTCCACAGAAACGTGGACTCATTCCCAACATTTAAACCATGAAATGTCCATCTTCCATTCCCTAGAGAAAAACCACACGCAGGTATTTTCTAGAGCAGTCAGGGCAGCTGACGTGGAGGGGCCTGTCCTGGGTGCAAGCTCCAGCAGGCCACCATGCACTGTGGTGGACCACGATTGCCACCAACCGCTGACGTCTCCCTCTCCGCCCGCATGGCTCACCGACAGCCCAGCTGGGGCCCTGTGAGCATTTGGCTTGTGTCCCAAAGCACTGGGCCCTTCATGTCTGTTAAAAGCAAAATTAGGCAGACGATTAAGCGTCATCTCTGAAGAGACCAGAGCCCTGCAGGCCAGGGGAGGGGGGTCCCGAGGCTACGCCCCACTGCCTGCCGCTTGTCTTTCCCCACAGTGAGTCACCAGGACAAAGTGGGAGTGTTTACTGGGCATCGGCTCTGGTCAGCATTGAGGTACAGTGGCAGCTACAAAGCCATGGCCCCGTCCTGTCCTTAGCGCTAACACACTGGTGGTGCAGACAGACAAGAGAAGAGACTGTCCGAATTCGGAAGGAACCACGGAGAGATCAAACAAGGGGATGAGACCGGCAGGGAAGGGCAGGTTGGGAGGGAGCAGGTGGTTTAGGTGGGGCGTGTTGGTGAAAGTCTCTCCAAGAAACCACTGTTGTGCTCCCACAGGATTAGATGTCATCTGTGCCAAGACCAGGCAGAGAAAACAGTAAGTGCAAAGATCCTGGGGTGAGAACAAGCCTGACACCCAAGGAATGGAAAAGTCTTTGCAGCCAGGATGTGATGAGCAAGGAGAGATGGGAGGGCAGCCCAGGAGGAGGGCAGGAATCGAGCCCTTCGGGGCGTCCAAACCAAGCAGGAGATCCAGCTCTTCAACCCCCACCCCCACATTGAGAAGCTTTAAAAATGTCCTGTGTCATGGTCTGTGAGGTGCCTTGGGCTGCCATCTGGGGTCGGGGCGGGGGGAGGTTAAGGACCAGAGCTGCACCAGAGGCCCAGGCAGAGGGATCCGGCCCAGGGGAGCAGTGGCGTGGGCTGGACAGGACGGGAGAGGCTCCCGGTGAGGAGTGGAGCACTGGGGAGCCCAGATACACTGCTGTTAACTGCAGATTCCCGGGCCCTGCTGTCCTAAATGTGCTGGGAAAACTGGGAGTCACTGAGGCCTCTGCATCCCCAGCCACACTGGACTGGCTTCTGTGCCTCCAGACCCACCTGTGCCTATGCAGACCAGCTCCGAGTGGGCAGCCGTGGCCCCCCAGGATGCCCAAGGGGGTGATGGATTCCTTCATCACATCATAAATCGGTCCACGCTGGGGCCCTGGAGCATGGAGCTGTGGACGGCTGCCTGGTTTTATTCAGTTTTCTCCTACTCCTAAGGAGTCACAAAGCAGTGCCCTGGGCATGTCCTCGTGCCCCAGCAGCCTGATGGGACTTGACATCTGGGCCTCCTCCCACTCCCTCCATCCCTAGTGGACTGGCCAGCTGATGTGGATGGTGACTGCCCCCAAGATGGGACACCAGCAGCTCTGCTGAGCCAGGCTCCCACCTGCCCTACCTGACTCCAAGCACAAGCCTCCCCAAGTCCAGCAAAGCCCTGCTGCACACACACACACACACACACACAACCCTGGATTTCCACTTTGCCCCCGCGGGACGCTGTTTATGACAGCCCGTGGGTAAGGAGCATACACTTTTGCCACCACAGGTGGGGACTGAAGCTCAGAGAGGTTGAGTGACTCACCAAGGCCACACAGCCAGGAAACAACAGAGCAGGATGCCTGCCCACACCGTCCCATGTGTGAGTGACTTCACAGCTCAACGCTGCTCCCTCCTGGCCGGCGGACGAGGCCCTGCTAGTGGCCCAGCTGACCGTCACCTGATGCTTTGCTTGCAGCTTGGGGCTGCCCAGGAGGACTCCCATTTGGGTTCTCCACTCAGCTCCCCGTGCTGAAGCCCCTTGAGCCCGTGCCAGACTCTCGCCTCCTGTTTCCTGGAAGGGAAACCCTGTAGGAATAGACGAGGTTCCGCTGCCACCTTCCTGGGCCCTGCAGAGCCCCTGCTTGGGGGAGGGAGGGCCACGGGAGGAGCGGGGGCACCTCGGGATTCCTCAGGCGGCGAACCCAGCTGGGGGCAACCGGAAAGCACCGCTGTCGTCAGGGGCTGGGGCTGGGGGTGCCACAGGGGCTCCGCCTGTCCACCGCCGAACGCTGAGACGGAGAGCTTGAGACCCAGAGGAGGACGGGGGCAAAAATAGCACCACCAAGCAGAAGCCGTTTGCAGGGGCTTGTGCGAAAGTGGAAAATGTTCCTCTTCAATGAGAAATTGAGTTTCACACCGCTCTCCCAACGGTGACAAGCTGCACGCCTGTTCCGGCTTGCCGCGAGAGCGCCATATGGTACCAACTTCAGCAAGTCGACGCAATGGCCCCAACGGGAGGGCCACCCTCCCTCCTGGCTGCAGGGAGAATGGGGCCCCAGCCAAGGGCCCAGAGGGGCGGCCAGTGTGTCCTCGGCCGGGCTGACCCGAGGGGCCCCGCCACACTGGGGGACCGTTGGCCAGAAGGCCGGGGAGTGGAGAGCCACTCGAGTCCATCCTCAGTGCGCTGCAAGGACGCCGATGTCCCCGCCGATGAGAAGTGAGGTGGCCTTGCAGAGCCCCGGGTTCTGATCAGGAGGGTCGGGCGGGCTCCTCAAGCCTCTGGTGGGCATGCACACGGGATGCAGGGCCCTCACACTTGGACCGGGTGCTTGCCTTCGGCTTTGACGAAGAACTGTGGGGACCCTCAGGCTCACTCTCCGCCTTCATCCACTGGAGGTAGCAGTCCAGCTGGGAGGCTGCAGGGGACGAAGCCCTTGGTACGTTCACAGTGAGTGTCTCTGCCCGTTCTCCCCAGCAGCTGATCCCCAGCCAGCCCCAGGCCAGAGTTCTCAGGACAGCCCGGCCAAGTGCCCCTTTATCACTCTGCACACCCCCAGGCGCACGGTTCATAAGTGTCCCCTGTGGGATTTGAGCTCAAGCAGTGCTGCTCCCAAGCCAGCAGGTGGGACCAGCTGAGCCGTGGGTACCTGGCAGCCGAGACTCTGGGCCCCACAGTGGCACCTCCCGCACCCCTCCCGACCTGGACCTCCACCTGGGGGAAGCAAGGAGTGGGCGAGGGTGGTGGACTGTGGTCCTGCCTCGCACTCGCCTTCTGCTGCCCCCAGTGGGGTGAGTCTCCCATGGACACACGGGTCCCAGCACCTCTCACCACAGCCAATGAGGAATCGGGATGGGCCATGGTCCTCATCCTGTCCAGGTCCCACCGCGCCTTCCCTGGCACCTCCGTGCCGACCCACAGCCACAGGCCGCAGAGCTCCAGGCTCCCCGTATCCACTGCACTGAATCCTCTGGAGGCCGTGGGATCCTCATGAAGAAAATGATTGGTCAGAAGATGCTGGTGCTGAGAAGCGGTGCTGAGGGGAACCTTCCGGAAATCAGACTGGATGACACCGCATATACCAAAGCACTTCATCCAGGCTCCTTGCTCCAGGGGGTGGGTGTTCATGGACACCGGCAGGCTGGACAGCAGGCCAGGAGACTGGCAGGGACACCAGGGGCCCTGGACCACCTGCTTCCTCCCCCAGTGCAGAGGAGAGGCCTGGGCCAGACAGGGAGACACAGGCTCCTGCCGCCCGGGGTGCTGGCGGTGGTCTCCCAGGGCCGTAGCCACGGTCCCGAGTCTGACCACTGCACAGCCCCGGGACCTGCCGCCTCTGGCCCGGCTCTGCTTGTCATTGACTCTGCGGTCAGTGCTTCCTTGCAAAGTCCCCAGCTAATGACAGTTAGCTCTGCTGACCCTGTCTCATTTGGAACCAGAGGCCAAGGGCTGATAACCACTGCATCCCAATCAAAGGTCCCCTGAGACGGCTCCAGGCTCTAGGACCCTCCCCCATGAGACCACTCCAGGTTCTAGGACCCTCCCCTGAGATAGCTCAGGCTCTAGGACCCACCCCTGAGATGGCTCAGGCTCTAGGACCCTCCCCTGAAACAGCTCCAGGCTCGAGGACCCTCCCCTTGGACTGCTCCAGGCTCGAGGACCCTCCCCTGAGACTGCTCCAGGCTCTAGGACCCTCCCCTGAGACGGCACCAGGCTCTAGGAATCCCCCCAAGACCGTTCCAGGCTCTAGAACCCTCCCTTGAGACCGCTCCAGGTTCTAGGACCCTCCCCTGAGATGGCTCCAGGCTCTAGAACCCTCCCCTTGGACTGCTCCAGGTTCTAAGACCCTCCCCTGAGATGGCTCCAGGGTCTAGGACCTCTGAATGCAAATTTTTAAAGCTTTTCATGTATGTTCAATGTGTACCAGCTTCTTGTCAGAGCTGTGGTATTGAGGATTAATTTTATAGTTGCTACATTTCTGATCAACTGTTACTTATAATTAGCCCCTATAAATGTTTCTAAATAATCAGTTAATATTTGAATAACTTAAACTACGTAGCTGCCTTATCACTTTTATCCGGAAATTACGTTTAGATGGCTACAAACTGGGAACTTTACAGAGGCAGGGCTGTGCGTCTGGCTAGCTTAAGCGTGGATTTGGCTGATACCCAGCTGTTATACTTGGAGGCGGGGGAGGAGGGGTTAAATCTGTCTCAGAATGTAAAAGCATTATTTTAAATAGTCCCATGAATATGAGGAGAATTGAGCAAGCTGCAGTGTGCCTGAGTCAGGATTCTCTAGAGGCGTGTAGGGATGTCCCCTCCTGTGTCTCCAGTTGGTGTGGGCGGCGTTTTGTGGCTTCTGGAGGGTGGGCGGCCAGCACAGGTCCCCCGGGAAACATCTGGGGCTGTGGGGTAAGTGGAGCCTGGGGGCAGGGGCCTCGGAAGGTTCTGGCAGAGCCTTGGGCTTAAAGGCAGGGGCTTGGCAGGCTGAGGGTATGGAGGGTTTCATGGGCACCCACAGGGCCTCGGGCCGAGAGACAGGTCTGCTGGAATTTCCCGCCTCATCTTGCCTGATCAGTGAGCCCGTTAAGGACCCTAGGCCTCAGAACCTTTTGGCATGTGGGGGCCTCACTGCTCACAGTTGAGAAGGACCAGTGTCCCCTCTGTGACGTTTTCAGGGCCCGCATGTCTGGGTAAGGCCACAGGCCCTGTTCCGACCCCCACGCATCCTTCCTGGGGCAGCTGGGGGGACGGGGCACTGACCGCCTCTTCTCACTCCGGCGCTTTGGGCATTGTGGTGCTGGGCTCTGTCGTCACTGGGGGCTGGGAACCCTCAAACTGTGACGTGAGGTGCCTGCCCCCGCGAAGGTGGTGGCTGCTGAGGGCCGTGCTCACTGTACCAGGCGCTGCAGCCTGGGAGCTCAGCAGAGGGTGGAGAGGAGCCCCAATACCTGAGACTGGGGGGCGGGAGGCAGGGCAGCCCCTGGTCGAGGGTTGGGGGCGTCTACTACAAACCGTGGCAGGTGCGGTCAGAGCCTGACGACCAGACCCCGCCCCCTGTGTCTCTGAAACACAGAAGGGCTCCCCCTGGGCTTCTCTAGTCTCCTGTGGTTGCTACAAAAAAACACCGCAAAATCAGCGGCTTGAAGTGGCCCCCAGGTCGGTGTACAGAAAGGCAGCTGGTTCTGTGCACTGATTGGCTATCCTGCCCACTTGGCGGAATTCCTGGATGGGTTCTAGCAGTTCTGGGGGAGTCTTTCGGGTTTTCTACATAGAGAATCGCGTCGTCTGATTGCTGAGGCGAGGACTTCTAGTACTATGCTGAACAGCAGTGGCGAGAGTGGGCATCCCTGTCCTGTTCCTGACCTTAGGGGAAAACGCTCAGGATTTCCCCTTTGAGAATGATATTCACTGTGGGTCTTTCGTAGATGGCTTTTATGATATTGAGGTATGTTCCCTCTATTCCTATGATTTCACTCCTATATGGAATTTAAGAAACAAAACAGAGGAGCATAGAGGAAGGGAAGGAAAAATGAAATACGAGGAAATCAGAGAGGGAGACAAACCATTAGAGGTGCTGAACTTTAGGACACGAACTGAGGGTTGCTGGAGGGGTGGGGGTGGAGGAATGGAGTCACTGGGGGATGGGCATGAAGGAGGGCACGTGATGCAATGAGCACTGGGTGTTGTGTGCAACTGAGGAATCCCTAAATTCTACCTCTGAAACTAATAAAAAATAAATAAAAACTAAATTTAAAAAGACAGCCCACATTTACTCTCCACCAGCTCTAGAGGCCAGAAGTCTGAACTCTGTTTATGTGGGTTAAAATCAGGGTGTGGGCAGGGCGGTGGTGTCCCTGTGGGCTCTTGGAGAAGGGTTGGCCTGTCTTCTCCAGCTTCTAGAGGCACCTGCAAGCCTCCAGGGACATGTGGCCCCTCCCACACGGTCAAGGCCAGCCTCCCATCGCTCTCCCTACCACTGGAGCCAGACCTCCCTCTGTTTCCCTGTGATTGCATCCAGGGCCACCCAGTAACCCAGCACCATCTCCTGTCTCAAGTCCTAAACCTAATCTTGCTAAGCCTGAAGGGTCTCTGCCTTGTGAGATGACATTCGCAGGTCACAGGGGTTCCTATAAGCGGATCGAGATAGAGGTTCTGGTCTCTGCCGTGTTCCCACCGATGACATCCTTCACTTTCTCTCCTAAAAGAAGGATGCTAACAACAGCTAACATGTATCAGCCCTTGGAGGAGCCAGACCCCTGCAGACACAGCCCCTGCTCTATTCAGTCCCCCTGCAGCCCTGCAGAAGGTGGACATACTCTGACCTGCCTCTGTGCCCCGCTGGGATGACCAGGCACAGAGAGGCCGAGGTTCTCACTCGAGATCACACAGCTCAAAGCACAGAGCTTGGCTTTGAGCCCACAAGGTCACTTAAAGAGCCCACCCTACAGCCACCCCGCTGTGCTTAAGTGGGAACCTCATAGAGGTCGGTCGTGCCTGGCAAATGATGTGGGGGATCCAGTCCCCCAAATTGATGGGTGCGGCCCCCCAACCTGTTTCCACCATCTCCAAGTTAGTTTTAAAGAAACGAATTTCTTGCACAGGAGACTGCTCTGAAGGAGAACTTATGGGGGAAGAAATGCAACCTCTCTGCTGGAGGGGAATAAAAACTCAGAATCTGCTTGTGTTTGTCACTTGCTGTTGGAAGCCCATCGGCTGCACCAGCTCCCGACCGCTGCACACAGACCATGACTGAGAAAATGCAGAGTGAGTTTGCAGGGGCGCCTGGCAGCAGGGGCAGCCGGACAGAGCTGCCAGCTCGGCGTGGAGGGGGACCGGAGGCGGCACAGAGGGCCTGGCCCACCATCACCATCCAGGCCTGCCCTCCTCTGGCCCTTGGAGTCCCGGCTCTGGGGGCAGCTGGGGGGCCGCTGAGCGCCCTTCTACCCCTGGGAGCTTTGGGCGTCGCGGTGCGGGGCTCCGGCTCACGGAGCAAATCCTGCACAGAGGGCTTTCTTCACCACCGTCCGTCTGTCCGGGTCCGGCATCCTCCCGTGCGGCAGCTGGTCACTGCAGGATCCAACTGTGGACAGCATCACCCTCCTCCTGTCACCACTTCCCACGCCCTCCGCCCCCGCCCATCCCATCTGTGGGAGAGCCATCCCCCGTCTCCCCGGCAAGGCCTCAGCCGGTACCCACGGAGGGCCTCGGGGTCCCCGCTGGGTCACCCCTCATGGGCTCCAGCCTCCGTCCCGATGCTTTTGGACCAGCAGGTGAGAAGCTGGCCGGGTCCTTGGCGCGCTCACGCCAATCCATCCAAGCCAGCAGTTAGCAGAGACACATACAGCAAAGAGTGTGCCCAAACCGATTTCCCCGGGCTGGTTATTTCAAAGCCTAAAACTCCCTACTTCCTGGAGGCAGGCGGTATTTAAATTTAAGTTTGGTTCCCAAATGAGATCTTTTCATCCGACGGTTCAACTGTACTTGGAAATATGAAGCCTTGCTTATATGTTCGGGTAACTTTGGCTGGGGTGGTAGCTGCCGTCTCTGGCTCTGAGCGTGTCCCCGGCTGAGGGCATCCACCCAGATCGGACTCGGGCTCTGCTGCTGTGTGGTCCGGGGCATCCTCCGTGCTGGCTCCGCAGAGTCCCGGTGGGGCGACACCCTCAGGCCACCACATGGCTTCACAGCGGTGTCAGCCATGGTCCATTGGAAGGACCTACCAGCTCCTTGCTCTGCCCCCAAGGAAGCTCCATCTGGAATTTCGCAGCCTCTATCCAATCTCTCAATGGTTAAACTGTCAGAATGAAAATCCATTCTAAGAAAAGCTTCCGTTTCCAGCGGTCTACAGCTTAGAGAGTGCTCGATGCTAAAAACCCCGAGGACGGGCCGCATGCGGCAAGAACAGCATCCACAGGGAAGCAGTCCGCAGGGTCCGCACTGCCCCGCGTCTCCGGAGGTGTCCCAATGGCGGACAAGTTCGACGAATTATAAACGACTGAAACCTTTTGTTTTTAGCGCAAGTCCCTCATCAGGGAAATTGCCAGACTTGTGAATTATCTTGCCAAAATAGACGCACATGCTCTCCAAACAGGTTTGTTTTTTGTAAGTGGGGGTGGGGAACAAGAGAAAAACGGATGTGGGGGGGCTTGTTCAGGCGGTGAAAGACACAGCTTGCACACTGTCCAGCCTGCCCTGAGGAGTCCTGAGAGCCGCCCCCGTGGCAATGCTGAGGACCGGATGGGGCCCTTCACCCGTGGGTCTGTGCTGACTCCGGGAAGTCTGTGTCAGAATTGAAGTGGACTGTAGCACACGCACTTGGTGTTCAGAGAGCTAGAGAATTGGTTGGTGTGGAAACACAGACCAGATGCTCTCCCCGACGGAAGGAAACAGGCAGTGGACAAGCAAAACAGACAGATGTCCATTCAGAGTGACCAGGATGAGCTGTCTGTGGCTGGAGGGGGGCCGTGTCCTCTGGGCGAAGCAAGCTTGGGGAGGTCAGCAAGGACCAGGGAGGGCCACACGTGGAACCATGCTCAAGCGTCCCTGAAGGTCATTGCAGGGTCCAGACTGGGACAGCTGCCCAGCCCTCAGACACTTGCCATCCTGTGAGGAACGGAGAGAACCCAGCCCCGTGGGCACGGACCCAGCTCTGCCCCAGAACCACTGGGGACGCTGCAGTGCCCAGTGCCACTCAACTGCTGGGTCGTAGCATGTTTAAACTCCGCCAGGCAGAGCTGGGAGTATGAACAGGTGTATTGAGAGAGGTGCAAGCTCAGTGGTCGTCCAAGAAAGAACACAGGGAGCCGTGGTCCCGCACGGCCATCGCCCCATGCTGGCCAGGGCCAGGAGGGAAACTATCCAGCCCTCCAGCAAGAATATTCATTGGCATGCCATCTGGAAAGCACTTCGGTGGCACTCGGGAAAAGTGAGAGTGTGATCTTGATTGCTGAGCAATCACTGGTTATGTATGTGGGGGTCTGCCCAAGAGAGAGCCGCTCACGTACCCCAGGAGTCTGCTGCACCGCTCGGTGCTCTGGAAGGCTTCCAGCTGGGGCCCGGGGAGGGACGGCTGTTACCCGGGGAAGGGGAGCGAGGAAGCCTGCGTCGGGGCTCGCCTGGGCTGCACTGCAGGGGTTACTGGGGCATATGTGTAATATGGCTGGGTGCCGTCTCTTTGGGGAAGACCTCCACGTGTGGCTCTGCATTCCGTGCAACCAGCTGATGTGTGGGACAGAGGAGCCCTGAGCCCCGGAGCTGGAAGGGCCCTCAAGCCTTCCCAACCTCACAGCCTTGCCTCTGCGCCCGGCTGCATTACGAGGGTCTGGCCGGGTGGGCAGTCCCAGCCACACCGTGCACACACGAGGGCAGAAGGAAACGGGCAGCAGGGTACCCTGTCTGCACAGCGGTCCTGCAGCGCTTCGTGGCTGAAGACAAAGAAGGCACTGCAGGACAAGGCCAGGCTAAAAGACGATCCCTTCTAGGAGATGGGAATGCTGGAGCTTGTTGTACGAGTCTTGTACTTGTTTGTGTCTTTAAAATCTTTACCCAAAAACACTGTGAAGGAAAACATGCAGACAGGCAGGAGCGGGAGCAACCTGGTGGGAAAGCAGCATTCGTGTGGGGCTTGAAGGGGCTGGGCCCGGGCGGCGGGGACCCTGCAGGTCAGGCCGCTTCGAGGAGCTGCAGGTTGATCCTGGAAGCATCAGGAGGGATGCAGGCTTGAGGACTCTAAGCTCTCAGGGGGGCTTGGGGGCGCACCCTATGCTCTGTTCTCACAGGTCTTGGGGTGGCCTGAGCACTGGTGTTTTCTAGAAGCAGCCCAGGCGAGTCTAGCATGCAGCCAAGGTTGAGAACTGCTGGCCTGGAGCGCAGGGGCCCCCTGAAGCCTGCCGATCCCGCATTGTCCCCGGTAAAAGTCATAGGTACCAGCGCAAGCTCCCCACCCGCCCTGACCACCTGTGGTCATGATGTCATCAGGGCTCAGGCCCTGCTGTCCAGAGGGCTGAGTTTAGAAGAGCCGTTGTGGCAAAAGCCTGCGGCTGGGCCGTCTGAGATGTGCCGGGACCCACCCCGTGTGGGATGAGAAGACGTCCCTGCGGGAAACCCGCAGAGGCGTCCATGTGGGCCCAGAGCCCTGTTCTGTTATTCATATTGGAAAGGAAAGCCTGGATATCTCCGACAGTATCTCTCTGGAAAGCGGCCAGATGGGCTGCAGCTCTATCCGGGTCAGTAAATAAAGGGGAGCTTCCGCCTGGCCTGCTCCGTGCGCCTGCCGCTGCCATTCTCGGCCTGTGGGTCCATTGAAGACTCAGGCGGGCTCGGTGTCCTGGGCGCCACCCGGGACGCGCGTGAGCGGCCCCTCTGCAGGCATGGCCCCCTTTGCTCTTTCAAAGCGCCCAGGAGGGGTGCATCCCTGTTCCCTTTCCAGAGACGACGGACGGCGGCTTCTGCCGCTGAGGAAACGCACCCCCAATCTCAGGCCTGGTACTGACAGGCCAGGCTCTGCGGCCTCCCACAGATGTAGAAAAGCAAGAGGAGGAGGCTACCCTGAAGGAGGGCAGCACAGGGTTAGGAGGTGCCCCGCTGCGGTAAGGGGGTGCAGGGGGAGGCGAGAGTCGGAAGAACGTCCCGGACCTCCTCCCCAGAAGAACACACGCACAGCCAGCACTGTAGGAGCCGTGGGGGCGCTCCTGGGCCGGAACGGTTCGCGGCAAATCCGACTTGGGAGCTGCTGGAGAGATAGTCCTTCACTTTTCGCCAGGAGGCCATTTAATTTCTGGGGCGAGAGGTGTGGAAACGCGGGTGGAAACCTTTAGTCCCGCAGAGGCGGCTGGGAGGGTTCCCATCAGCAGTGACACGGTGTGCCATCCCACGCGTGTGCATGGCGCCTCTCTGAGTCTGTGCCCCCAGGCCAGGCTGGGTGGGCAGAGTGGAGCCGTCTAACACCTGCTGCTATCCCTGGGAGGCAGGCCCCGGCCGCGCTGGCCCCAAGGACACGGTCAAGTGCTCTCTTTCCCCAGCGACACCCGACGCCCGACACGGAGATGATCTGGGCTTCTCTAAACCACAACCCCACTTTCAAGAGAGGGAGATCTTTTTTTAACTACCAAGAGGCCCTCTAATAATGGGTTGCTAAGAAACCGCCACAGTAGATGATTTTGAAAACGTCTCACTCGTCCCTGGTAGAAGAGTTCCCAGGGCCGTGGAACCAACCCGCCACCCTCCCCCAGCTGAAGCGCCGCTGGGGCCGCGAGGGGCTCAGGGAGGGTCTGGTGGGATCCATCGGCTGGGCCCAGGGGTGGCTTGTGGAGCGAGCCGTCCTAGGGATGTGGACGAGAGAGTGGCTGTGGCCAAAGCCACGATCGCTGTGGCAGGGGGCCCAGCCGGTGTCTTCAGGCAGACTTAGAACAGTCGGGGCCGTGGAGCGCACTCTCGCATCTGCTAACAGGTGTCTGGATACCTACAGTGTCTGCATTCGAGGCTCTTGGAGCTAAGTCTGGTCCCTGTCCTCCCCTCGGGGAGTTGGCGGCGCCCATCCCCGTCCCTGCCCTCGGAGAGTCTGCAGCCCCCTGTCCCCATCCCCGCCCTCGGGGAGTCGGTGGCGCCTGTCCCTGTCCCTGCCCTCGGGAGTCGGCAGCGCCCGTCCCTGTCCCTGCCCCTGGGGAGTCGGCGGCTCCCGTCCCCATCCCCGCCCTTGGGGAGTCGGTGGTGCCCATCCCCATCCCTGCCCTCAGGGACTCAGCGGTGCCTGTCCCCATCCCTGCCCTCGGGGAGTCTGCGGCCCCCTGTCCCCATCCCCACCCTCGGGGAGTCGGTGGCGCCCGTCCCTGTCCCTGCCTCTGGGGGGTCGGCGGCTCCAGTCCCCATCCCTGCCCTCAGGGAGTCAGTGGTGCCTGTCCCCATCCCTGCCCTCGGGGAGTCGGCGGCACCTTGTCCCCATCCCCGCCCTCGGGGAGTCATCGGCCCCCCGTCCCTGCCCTCGGGGAGTTGGCAGCTCCCATCCCCTTTCCCGCCCCCGGGCAGTCGGCGGCCCCCCCCCCCCCCCCGCCCTGTCCCTGCCCTCGGGGAGTCGGTGGTGCCTGTCCCCATCCCTGCCCTCGGGGATCGGCGGCACCCATCCCCTTCCCCACCCCCGGGCAGTCGGCGGCCCCGCCCCCGTCCCTGTGCCCCCTTAAGGTTCAGCCATTGCTGTGCCACTATATGGGAGGCAGGGCAGCTATGGAAGGTCTTGCCGGCTGTGATCGTTTGTGTGAAGCAGTTACATAGTAATGACCAAATAGCATTCGGGAAAATAAACAGATGCAAGAGGACAAGCGGAGGAGCTCCTGATGGCCCTTCAGGCTCCGACAACACGGTGGAGCAAACCAGCTGGGGAGGCGTCTGCGTCAAGAGGGTGGCCACATATTTCTGGGAACCGCGAGATGTGGGGAGGGAGGCGATGGGGAGTTTGGTCTGCGTGTAGTACTGTATCAGCCCTCAGGATGTCTCAAGCCGCTCGGCAAAGCCAGAAAGCTCACAGCCGGTAATGTCATCTGTCATGATGCTAAATAACAGCCACCCGGTGGTGCGCGGGCAGGCACGGCCAGGGTGCGGGCACCGTAGCTCTGGAACCTCGCCGGGCAGGCTGGGTTGGGCTGGGCACCTCCAGGGCGAGCCTGCCGCCATGCAGCGTACCCCAACCCCACACTTAAGCGAGCTCAAGCTGGCAGACGCTGTGGGATGTACTCCCGCCGTGTTTGAGATGCACGGATTTCATCCGGCAGAACGTCGGGTCTACAAGTCGGTTGTGAGCTGCGGTGGCTAGAAACCGTGCCCGAGTGAGGAGACAGATACTAATTCCGGGGGGACACGGTTGCACGGGGTGTCACCCCCACAAAGCTCTGGGCTTGAGAACACTGTCTCCACCAAGGAATGTGCGCTTCCAGAATCGGGACTTTGATTTGGGACCTAATGGACACATCATCTGTTTCTTTGGACGTCTTTCAAATGTAGCCATGCCGGCTGCAAAGAAATATATAGCTGAGGCTCCATGCAAACACACATTTATAACCACTACACCCTATAGTCAGAAAAAAAAAGCCTCCATTTAGACCTCATTCTGAAGCTAAGGACACATTAAGGACCCACTCTAGATCTTAATGATGTGTAGGGTTTTTCTCCAGTCCCGGCTCGGCCCCTCCTAGATCTCACTGCGTCTCAGAACATTAGGGGGAATATAGGCAAAATTCATTCCTAATGTGATTTGAAACAGAAGAGCAATCCAGCCCAGCACCTCCAAGCAGCTTCTGCATTATCGCTTCTCCCTCCTGATGTTTCAGGCCTCCTGGTCGCCTCCCAAATGTGTGAACCGTAGGCAGACACACTTCCCTGTCTGCGGTCAGCACACTGATGGGGTCAAGCTGGACGGGGCGTGTCCTTTGCAACCCCACCTGCCTTCTCCCTGCCTCTGGTTGGACACCACATATGTTACTGTTTCCCCGATGGTGTTCTTTAAATCAACATGCGTTTTAAACTAAATGGGTTTATGCTAAAGAACATTTCACATAACCTTTGTTTAATGAAAACCCTCCATCACTAGTCCTAAAGAGAACGGCACTCCCCAAAATGGCCAGCAAAATGACGTTATCGTGTAAAGTAAATCTGCATCCATCCACCACCGAAAACCACCGCGGGTCCCAGCACCTGTCACAGATCGGAAAACACCGGTGTCCATAACGGCAGCCATGTGATGAGAGGTCCTGTGGGCTTGAGGCCTTAGCTTGGAACTGATGTGCACCCGGTCCCATTCCACCAAGAGAGAAGGTTCAGCAGTGTTTCTGGGAGCAATGTGCCGTGAGAACCAGCCCCGTGTTCCTGGGGAGGCCGGCTGGCTGAATGTCCGTGACGCCCACATGCACCTTTGAGATCAAACTGACCTGTGGTCTTAACTGTTGGAGCAAATTATAAGTGACACCCAGGAAGACAGACTTACCTGCCACCCGTTTCAGTTCACAAAATGAAAACCAATCCCCCGTTCGGAGGAACCTGGAATCAAGTGACACCTCGTTAAAAATTGAAACCCCAGCATGCCGATGATTAAGTGTAATTATATCCGTGCAGACGTGACACCAGTACTAATTAGTGTTTGCACTTGGAGGAGGGCGTGTGTGGAGGTGTCACCGGATCCCATTGGAGATGATGGATGAGGAAACCAAGGCTGGGACTCGTGTTCGCTACCCGGGGGCGCTGCGCGTCCCTGGCTAGCTGGCTGGCATCGGCAGAACCTGGATCGCACGCAACGTTACAACCAACATACACCTAAGACGGGACAGGTGTCCGGGGGGTGGGGGCCGCAAGGTGGCGGTGGGAGCTCCCGGCAGGGCAGGAGCGCTGTAGGACCCGGAGGCCACAGTGCAGGGTGGGGATGCTGTTCTGAGTCTGACGGGGCCGCTGGAGGTTTCCTCAGGGGCGGGATATGACCCAGGTCTCCTTTGGAAAGGTCACTGTATCCACTGTTACAACAGTCCTGGGGGACAAGCACCTGTGTAATGCCGGGCTGGTGGGGGGTAGGGGGGCAGGGGTTGGCCTCAGCGAAGGGCCTCGCGGTCTCCAGCAGGAGCCAGACTTGTTCTCCAGACAGAGGCAGAGACTCACGAGGGCGGGCAAGGCCGGTCACACGGATGCAGTGGCCGGCCCGAGGAAGGGGGAGACCAGTGGACACGGGGATACGGGGACGGGACTCAGGTGTCCTTGGGATCTAAACGTTGTTGCGGAGCAGCGTGGTAGTGGTTTCCCTGCATGCAGGTCACCGCAGCTGTTTCCAGCAAAAGCGGACCCCGGCCAAGGGTGGGGGACAGAAGGGGTCGCCTGTGCCCAGGGGTGCAGCATCTCAGTGTTGCAAGATGGAAAAGTTCTAGAGCTCTAGTGCCCAAAATGGAAATGTACTCTCCGCCGAACTATACTCATAAAGATGGTTAGATGGTAAATTTAACACTGTGTGTTTTTTAGCACAATAAAAATGAACTGCTATGCAAAGCTAGCTAGGCTCAAAATAAAATCTAAAACCCTTTATTTAAAAAAAAAAAAAAGAATTTGTCTTTTAAATAGGAAATACTGAGCCAGATATGAAGCTTATAACTTGCAAGTTTATCTAGAACATGATTCACCGTAACTCTGAATTACAGTGACTTAGAATTTAGACCTAAAACTATTTCTTACATGAAAGCAATGAAGTGACACACCACAATCCTACTAATTGAGGTTGTAATCAAATAGAGATGTAATAAATAATTTTTTATCATGTTCCCCCAAAAAACCTGACCTGGGGCGTGTTCCTAGCTGCATTTCTCAGACCCAAGTTTTGAGCCCTGTGTTCACTCTGTGCAGGGTTTATCAGGGATCATGGAAAGCAGGCCACACCCACTGGAGGTCAGAGTCTGGGCACCCCCAACCCACTTCCCTTCCCCCGTTCTCCTTCCTCTCGGCCAGGCCCCCACCTGCCCCTGTCAAGCCAAGAGCAACACTAGAAACTACAAGCATGTCTGACATAATTGGTCTCTGCAGCGAGGGCAGAACCTAGTGGGACCCACCGTCCTCGGAACGTCCCGACCCCCCCGCGGCCCTGTGTCATCCCCGGGATCTCGGAGATCCTCAGCAGAGCCGCTGCCCTTCCCCTGGCTTCTCTGGGCTGGCACCCGGCGCCGTGTGTGGCCCCTGCAGGTTCTGGGCTGGGTGGGCCTGCCGGGGCCGGAGCTCCTGACACGATCCTGCTCTGTGAACCAGGCCACACTGGTAGCGGGAGCTAGAAGGGAGTCAGTCACATGAGCTCAGCGCCTCACCCCTGCAGAAGTAGCGGGATGTGCTGACAGCTGCTTAATCAGCAGCCTCGTCGCAGCCTGTCAGACGTGCTGTTCTGGAAGAACACAACAGAAATCACATTTTTAAAAAACACAAACATCCCCAAACTCTGAGGCAGGAAAAAAAATACGACCATAGTCTCTGCTCGGGCTGTGATCCAGGGGGACTGGGAAGCTGCCAGGCAGATCCAGCGGACTCGGGCTGGAGAAGCGAGTTCGCCCTGAGACCCGGGAACCCACCACCTGCATCTCAGGGGGGCCGTGAACGGGGTTGTGGACTAAGTGCACAGCTCGCATGACATACCCGGAAGGGAGAGCGCTGATCGTTACTCACTTGTAATAAAGATCAAACTCTTGAGCATCTGAAGCAAGGAAAAATCAATCAGCAGCTCTTGTGCCTTTGCCATGAGAAAGGGAAGCTCGCTGCACAGCCATGAGCAAAGCAAATGGAAGCACTAGTTGAAACGGAAAACCACGCTGAGGAATGGACGCTGCCCGGTCCAAGCGGTCCTGGGGTCTCGGGTGCCCCGGCTCCCCGCATTGCTGGCACCCACCCACCCCGGCAGCTGCCCAAGAGGGACCGCTCCCTGCAGCGTGCAGCCCAGCCATCCCGCCTGAGGACGGTCGACCTGGGGCTTGCCGTCCACCCCACCTTTGCATTTTCGGGCCACGCGGTTCATCCGCTCTCGAGGGTGGCCATCTCTCCTTCCTGTGATTGGGGACAGGAGGGAGGGGCAGGACAGGAAAGAGAAGAAGCAAGGATGTGCTCTGGGCTCATCCCTGAGCCGGGGGCAGAGCTGCAGGTACCTCGGCCTTGGCCCGGCACTCGTGCCCCAAATGGTAGCTGGCTGTGGGGAGCACCCAGCTTCCCGTGTGGCGGGGCTCCTGTTGGCCAAGGGCAGCTCTCCAAAGAAGGGGGCCGCTGTGAGCTGCTGGAGGAGGCCACGCTGCCCAGGGAAGCAGGTCTGGGCGGGCATCAACTGCATGGATGCTGCCTCTCCTTTGTTCCCTACCCTGGGACGGGATTTGCCCTGCCCCACATGGCCTAGGTTTCAAGTCAAACCATCCCAAACATAGCCTTGAAATTTGGTGCCAACTGGTGCACAATCTGGTCACCAACCAGCAGAGGCTAACTGCATGTAGAGAATAGCTCATTCTGACCCAGGCCCTTTGGGAGAGGCGAGGCACTTAGGACTGGGACGTGTACACCTTCCAGGTATCACACGCGTGCAGAATGCATGCAGCCTCCTCTACCTGCCCCGTCCACTGAACCCCCACGTATCCGGGAGGAGTGATTCGTTTCTAAGCAGCTACTTTGCTCCCCAGCCTGTGGCAACAGAGAGGAGTCTCTTGGAGCAGGTCAGCTGAGCTCATAGAAATAGGTCCGGAAAAATTATACAGACAGAACCGAGTGTCTGACCCAGCAGGATGCCTCTGAGCGCCCAGACCCACCGGCCGGTGCCGGGTCCGAGGGCCGGAAGTCACTGTGCAGTCAGAGACCCGCTAAGATCCACCGGCTGCCGCCTCCCTTCTCAACCCGAGTGAAGTGGTGAATTATTGCTGCCGCAGATTTCAAACAGAATTTCTAACGTCCTTGCAAACCCGTTTAGTTTTGAGCATTAACAGTGTAAACAGCATTGCAAGGGGGAGGTTTAAACTGTGTTTCGAGCTCCCTCTAGCTCTTCAGAGGCCCCCAGCCTCATTCCCGTCGATCTGCTAATGAGCCAGAATTCCTACCCATCCACCCAAGCTCGGCGCCCTCGGGAATCCACGTTTCTCAGTCAAGGAGTTTTGTTGGTGGTAAGGGCACTCTTGTTGGGCATCAGGTGGTAAGAGCTGTCCCTCACCTATACTTCTGATCTTGTCCCCATCTCCCCAGGTTGGGGGGAGTCAGCCTCTCTACACAGACTCTGGATCCCTCTCTTTCACAGATCAGGACACTGAAGCTCAGAGAGGCTAAGTCACTTGCCTGAGGTCACACAGCTGGAAGGCAGCAGCCTCAAACCCAGGCCTGTCTGCTTCCAAAACCCTTGAGTGAACCCTGCATGGGGAGCCCCCAGTGCCCTCCCCCCAGCAGTGTGGAGCAGGGGCCAGACTCCGGCGGGATGTCTGAAATGGCAAGGTCGGAGCATCTGTCACCTGCTGCCGGCTTTGCATGCTTGGTTCCCTACACCCAGACAGTGGCGGGACTCCCTCTGCCCCAGGGAGCTCCTGGGCACAGCCCCCCATAGCCTCACTGACTGTCCTCCCCAGCACGGGACCCGACGGTTACCACTGACACCAGGGTCACCATCCCCACTGCACCCCGCACAGGGGCATGGCCCGTGGGTCGTCTCTGTAGCCCCAGGACCCAAGCCAGCGTGTGGCAGGGGCTCAGGACGTGTCCACACTCCCGGCGACGCAGACCCACAGCTCCAGGCTCAAACAGGAGCCGGTGTGGGAATTGGGCTCAGGAAGCAGAGCCTGGAGTCTGCACAGACCCAGCCCGACAGAGGTTAGGAGGCAGCTGTGTCTCCCAGGGCAGCAGACTCCACATCCCAGGGCCTGGGCCAGGGCCACACGGCCAAGAAGAACCCAGCCATGGGACCTCAGCGTGAGGAAGGCTCAGCATCTCCCAGCTGTGTGACTGGCCACCTGCTGGTCCCTCCTGGGTCCACTTGCTCATCTATCACTGGAGGATGATAAAGCCCACCTCATAGATGGTGTGAGGACCCCCGAGAGCATCCCAGGAGTGATCTCACCTCATCTTCACACTGTTACCCTCATTCTGTAGCCGAGCAGAGTTGAGGCACAGAGACTGTAAGTAACTTGCCTGAGGTCACACAGCTGAGATGTAGGGGCAGGACTGGATCCCAGGCCATCTGAACAGCCCTGGGAACCCACCCGGGGGGACCGAGGCTGGCTGATCTGCCCTCGCAGCCGGTGAGCTGGCGAGTGCCTGACCTCTCACACTGGAGGCTCCCAAAATAGCACGCAGAAAACTCACTTGTGCAAGAGACAAAAGGCGGGGCTCCTGTTCGGAGAGAACATTTGCCGCATACAATTAAACCCTGCTTGTGGTGATAGGAAAATGAGCCCTCACTAGAAGACTGTATCCACTCAATACACACTGAAGATGCTGGAGTGCTTGTAATTGGTACCTTCCTAAATTCCTGGTCCTGCCCATCCCGGCGTTGGAATTGCTCCTACATCAACAGTGAGCATTTAAGAAAGGAGCTTCTGCATCCTCATTGCCAGGCAGCTGCTGGTGAGCGAGCATTTAGAAGGAAGCTCTTCCCACCCCTGGAGCCCTGGGGTGAGTGGGGATGGATTAACAATGTTGCTTAAGCCCCCACCCCATCCAGTGAAGGTCAGTGCTCCTTGAGCCCCCAGGCCGGAACCCCATATGCCCCGGCCCTCCCCCAGCCCCGAGGTCCAGGGACTCTTGCTCTTCATGCACAAGGCTTTCGAGCACCAGTGTGGACCCTGGGAGGCAGTTTCTGCAATCAGGTTTCTTCTGGTCCGTAAACTGAGGATTCCCCGCCTGGTTTTGCAGCAGCCCGAGACCTCCAAGAAAGTGCTGAAGACGATGCCGGAAAATTCTGCACTTGAGTTCCCTCCGACTCTTAAGGCACAAGGCGTGTGCCTGGGGGCCCTGGGGCACGGGGGAGGATGCAGGCTGTGCCCTGGGACCCTAGAAGTCCTAACCCAAACGCCACGATCCCAGGCCTGCCACGTCTACCCTGGAGAGGCCGCAGCGCCGTGGCACCTGGGATCACAGACCCGAAGGTGATGGGGCCATGGTCATGCACACCATGCTTTGCGACCATGAAGTGTTTCTCCAGGCCCGGTAATTCCAGCAGCTTCTGACCTCGTGAGCTGGGAGGGTGGCCCTTTGCTGTTTTCCAAACAATAGGAGCTCCCGGCCCGGCCTCAAGCCTTGACCACCTTTGTCCAAGAACCTCCGGGACACAACAGCAGGTGTAGCTTCGCACTCGGACCTCAGGAGGGTTAAACTCCTTGTCCCTCAGGAGACCCCTGGTGGACCCCCCCCAAAGTGGAAGCTTACTTCACTACAATCCATCTTTCCAACTGGGGGGGTGGGAGGGGGCAGGCCTCATAAAGGCTTAGGGATTATGTCCTCAGGGCCCCAGAGGCCACAGCCAGGGGAATTCAGAGCTAGAGCGGAAATAAACCCAAGGAACACTGCTTTTCTGATTTTAATTCTTTGAAACTGTTAATCCTAGATTATCGAATGCAAAATACAGCCGAGCCAGAAATGCAAAGCTCAGGACAGCTGAGGTCTAGGGCCAGGAACTGGGCTATCTGTCCTCGGCTGTCCTGGCTGCTTCCGATGCCCATACGCATTCATTAACCCCTCCACTTCTCTCCACTCAAAAAAGAAGGCTTAAGGAAGAAGCAAGTTCACTTGGCCTTGGCACAGAGGAGCTTAAAGCCCCCTACAACCTGGGGGGACTCAGGCACTTGCATCCTGGGAGCAAACTGGGGGCTTTGTAAGGTGGCTTCCTTGTGTGCATCTCCCAAGATGCCCATGGGGCTGCATGCGCTCAGGAGCAAACGTCCCAGGAAAGGGCCATCAGGGTCCCTGAGCTGAGCTGGAAGCTTGTTCCTGCAGCACCATTGGGAGGAAAGAAAAAGGAGGGGAGGGAAGGGGAGGTGGGGGGGCCATCTCTCCCAGCCTGAAACCCCACTTAACACTGTTGTTTGCTTTCACCATTATCTGCCAAAAAACATATTTTCCTAATGTTCACGGGGATAAAATGCACGCAACATTGAACAGCTTTCTCAATTGCTCCCTGATTTTCTAAATACAAAAGTAACAATTCTGGTGGCAGAGTTCAGCCCAGATTCTTATGGAAAATTCTATTTTCCACTTCTTTAAACACCAAATTTATTTTCTCTTATCTTATGAGATGTTAATTTTTGTAATAACAGAGGCCATGGTTTTGCCAACCAGAGACATACACTGGCTGGGGGAAAGTAGCTGTTCTAGATTCAAATGACTACTTGAACCCGAATACGGCCTCTTGGCTTTCTGCAATTGGTGGGCCATCGGTGAAAGCCCAAAATCTGTCCCCAGGTGGGTGGGAATCGGGATGGAGTTCGGAAGAATTGCAGGCATGATCGTGGTTGTCTCTGTTTGCCGGCAGGACGGGAGTTCTCCTAACAGACTGCGTGTGGTCACCCGGCAGGCCAGCAGGTGCGCTTCGGCCCCCTCTGTTCCCACGCGGGGTCTGGGCTCTCGGGGGTCATGTGCTCGTTCCTGGCCCCATTTCTGCTGCCCACACTTGTTTCCATACTGACTTCAGCCTTATAGCCGCGGCTTGTCCCAGAGAGGGGCCGGAGAGGGCCACACGGCAGGCTGGGCTTGAGGGAAACGCTGGCCTGTATCCAAAGAGCATCTGGTCAAGTTCAGATGTGAGGCTCGATGTCTGGGTGAGTCACACGGATGCTTCTGCACTTCGTCTGACCTTTGCCTCACCAGCCAGCCTCCGGGCTCCTGTGGAATGTGTGGACGCTCAGTCCCCCAATGGCCTCCTCCCCTGCCAGGCCCTGGGAGACTCTCAAAACGGAGAGGCTTCCCTGTGCCCCTGGGAACTGGCGGTTCAGTGGGAGCGAGGAGGAGAGGACTGTTCAGGAGCCTGCGTTGTTAGGAAGGGGAGAGCTTAGTCAAGCAGGGTGGGCTTCTTGGAGGAGGAGGGCTTCAGAGGCAGTATGAAAACAAAATCCAAAGGAGTGGACAGTTCTTGCTCTTGTCCTGCACTGCGTGCTTCCTCAGTCACGCCCTCTGCAGCTAGTTCTCCCAGTCTTCCAGGGAGAGGGGCAGTTGGCCCAGAGAGGTCATAAAGTAGGCGTCGGGGGACCAGGCGACCTGATTCTTGAGTCTGAACCCGAATTTCTCATTCATGTGAGTTCTCGGGGGAGCAAGATTGGGACCCCCCAGAACGGGGGAGTGTCCCCCACATGTCAACAGGAAAGTCTCTGTGCCAGGGATTTTAGGAAAATGTGGGTAAAGCAAATACCAGGGCCTTTAGTGAGCCCCCTCGAGACGGCCCGTCCTCTGTCCTCCGCAGAACTGTGTCAGCCCACCTCACCCAGAACCAGGCCTTACTCCTCCACAGACATGACCAGCTGTCCCGAGCCCAGCCCCACCGGTCCACCTTCCCGCAGCCAGGCCCCCGATGGCACCTCCCAGCGTGGTCGAGGGCTTCACCCTCTGCCTGCAAGGCCCTCTCCCCTCTGCTCTCCAGAGCGCCTTGCTCGTGCGTGCCGCATCCCTGCCTCCTCAGCCCCCACCTGCATCAGCAGGCTCCTCGGGGCACGTCCCCCCTGCCCGGCCTGCCTGCACCCAGCACTGAGTGCCCAGCCGCTAACTCTCTTTCACTGTCTCCTGCGCTGGGCGGCGAGCTCAGAGGTAACAGGTGAATGCACAGCGTTCATCAGGCCCCAGCCCATGGCCACGGGCAGAGACTGCCTGGCTGGACAGTCCATTCTCAATCGCAGAGGCCAGGCCACCTCGAGCAAGAGCTTGAACTGCAAGTCGGGTTGGAAAGTGGATGAGGGACAACCGTGAATGCCTAGACATTCTCCCAATAGGCCATAGGGAGCCAGCGAGGGCTCTTGAGCTGCAGAAGAACTTGTGTGAGCTCCGGGTCAGGACTCATGACCTTCAGCTAAACCACAGGTTTTAGCCCACAGCCTTAAACCATCAGAGGCCGCCCCACACCCACATGCTTTCTTATTTTTGTATATTTCACAAATACCTTCCAACTCTACATGGGTGTTAAGGAGGGCCTGCCTGACTCCAGGCTGGGGCCAGAGCCCTCAAGTTGCCCTCCCCTCCCCGAGGGCCAGGGTCCCTGTCTTCCCCAGCCCTCCCCATCTCCAGGCTTTAGTCTGTGAGGACCACCCTCCAGGGCCCCAGGTCTGAATTGCCAGCTCTGGGAAGTTGCCTTCGGGTCCTGCGTGGGCCTGGGGGCATCTCTTGGCGACCAAGGATCTGCAGGTGCCCAGCCCCACTCCTGGCTCTCTGGGCAGCTTCCCCCATAAGCAGAAGCCTTGTGCGTCACCCTAATTAATGACACAAACTAGCAGTGGGTTCTTATAAACTTCTGTTGGTCACTCGTGGCCCTGGCCTGTGGGGCTGCTTACAAGCAGCACAAAGCCATCAGGGTGGGGGGGGGCGCTGGATCTTTCCGAGATTGGCATCACTGCAGGAACCCCGTGCCTGTGCCTAATGCACCTGGACACCATTATCAGAAAAGGGGCACTGCCCAGATGGCAGCTGGGTCTTCTCCTCTGTTCTCAGCCCCACCCCCAAGGCCCAGGGGTTTTGGCCCCACAAGGCCTTGTTCTCCCTCCCCAGGGAGGCCCGTCCTGGGAGAGCATCTTGGCCAGGCCCGGAAGAGACTCAGATAAGCCGACGTGCAGCAAGTCAGAGGTGTCCGCTGGGCAACACAGCCTGTGTTTCCAAAAGGGGGGGACCCAGACACAGACTAGGAGCCTTTCACCATTTGCATTCGCAAAATCGTTTCCAGATTCATTTACAACGCATCATTCATTTCTCCTGAGGAGAATTCCAAATGCATCTGTATTCCGCAGACCCCTTAACTCTGTGATTTATCGCGTCTCCTCCGGATACATCATTGAGATGATCATACGCGTTTACAAAGGCGGCTGAGCTGGCGGCCTCCCCCCACTTTACGAGGACACCCCCCACACACTGTTTGGCCATGATCTGGTGCTTGTGTGCATCAGTCAGGAGAAAGCATCACTTCTGATACCCTTGTGGGTTTTTTCCCTCGGCTGCTGATTGGGATAATTTATAGGAAGGCTCCAAGCCCCCCGCCGGGCTGGGATCCCTTGCGGTGCACGTATAATTACCAACCCTTCTCTCTAGCTCTGTGTGGACGCTTCTAAAGGAGCTATTCTAGTTGTGCGGATGAGATGCATATTCATCTGGGGAGGGGGAGCTCAGTTATTTAGCTGTTAGCGCGCGGCACGCCGGGTTCTGGGGGACTGGACAAACCAGGACAGACAGCAGGGGGATGGGCGGAGGGTCCACATGACTGACTTTACCCTGTGACCTTGAGCTAGGTCCTCAGGCACAGACTCCTGGGATCTGGGGTCGCCCCTTTCTCTCTCGGGACCTGCTGTTTTTCGCTGGGGGCCGTCCCTGGCCTCTGTCCTCCTGCCACCAGCCCCTTGGTTGCCCCCTGGAATGGTAACGCTGAGTGCTGCTGGGCATTCGCCACCCCAGCCATGGTGCCTCAGTCCACAGTCCAGTGTCCTCGGGCCAGGCTGATGACAGAAGGAAGGGGGCATGAGCCGCCATGGGGCCAGGGCAGGTCTGGGACTCGTGTCCCACCTGCAAGTGTTCACGTTCAGAATCTGGCCAGACGGACGTGGCCCTGGGTTCCTCGGCAGCCGTGCGCCGGCAGCCGCCTCTGTGCGTTCATTCTCCTCCGCTCACTGTCCTGCTCACCCGCTCAGCATGGAGGGCCAGTGACACAGGGCTGGGCAGGGACAGCTGAGATCGAGGTGTAAAGGGGGCCGGACTCTGGCGGCTGGTCCAGGGAAAGCAGTCAGCGTAGGCCGGGCTGGGCTTGGGGATCCCGGCTGCAGCTCCGGGGACAGATGGAGCCCCCGCCTCTGGACCGACTCTGAGCCTCGCTAGTAACGCGCCTGGAAACAGAGCCCGCGCATCCTGACTTCCGTGCCTGTTCGATTTGCCTGAACCCGACTCCGAGCATCTGAATCAGCAGCTGCACTGAACCGCTGAACCGCTGAGCGCCTGCCTGAAGGCACAGCCTCTTGACCTGCCGGCAGAGGAGTGAAAAGTGTCCCCAGGCACTCGGCACCCCTGACGCCCCTCCGTGAGAGAGGGCGGCCCACTGGCAAGGTTACTGGCAAGGAGGTTGTCTTTCTAAAAATATGTGGTGTTTCACGGGCTTTTTTTAAATACAGAAAAACGAAATAAGAAAAGAAAAATGGTTTCCGCCCTCACCCACATCACCGTCATTCAGGTAGAACGTATGAACACACTTAGAATATCTTCTGCTTCTCTGTAAAATAGTACAAACAGCAAGTAGAGGCCTCCTCCTTCCATCCACTTGCTCGTAACCATTTCTGATTTCTCTCACAGAAGAATTAGCTGGTGGGGCTGCACACAGCTGTGTGCCGCGAGGTGGAAATGGGAAATGGGGTCTGTGAGCACCGCACTCCGCAGCCCCTCGCCTCCACCACGCGAAGCACGCTTGGGGCGGCCCAGGGAGAAGGCCCAGCAGAAGTCCCCGTGGGGTGGTCAGAGGCTGCAGGTGTAAGCTGAGTTCCCAGCCCCCATAGGCATTAGAGGGTTCCCCCCAGCGCCCCCAGGTCCCAGCAGCAGAGACCCACAGCACCAAGGCATCTGCCTCCAGTCCTGCACCCAAGATGGACACAGACATTTCCCTTCCTTCTCCTATTCAGTCATTCCTCTTCTTCCATTCTGAGGGGACCCATGGGGGACTCCACATACAGGGACCCTCGCCCACCTTGGAAGCAGGCCCTGGGACTGGCCAGCCAGCCCCTGCTTTCCCTTGGGGAGCCCCCTGCCTCGGGGAGAGAACATCCTACTCCTCTGTATCCCTGAAGCCATTTTCCTTACAAGTAACAGAGCACCCCGCCTGTGGTGGCCTGAGTACTGGGGTCTTTATTTCATGTTCTGAGAAATAAAGAGAAAGTGGGTGATGGGTCATGAGCTCAGCAATACCCAAAGACTCAAACCCTTTATTTCCTGACTCCACCACCCTTAGCTCTGGCCTTTATGTCCTCATGGTTGCAAAAAGGCTGCCAAAGCTCCTGGCATCTTATCCACCTCAAGTAGCAACAGTAATAATTCTCTTTTCATGCTTGTCCTCAGGAAAGCAAAACTACACCTGGATCCCTTCCTTGCTTTCCCTTATACCAATTCAGAGATTGTTCTCAGACCACCCCAAGCTGCAAGGGAGGCGTAATTCTAGCCTCCTTGGTGGGAGACACCACCAAGGAGGAGCAAGCTCAGCTGATCGTGGCATCCATCATGACACACAGGAAAGCTCCTCGGTGGGTCTCTTCCTAGCTCCCTGGGCTTCAATATTTACTAGAGGTTTTTCCTTCTTTAGGGAGGAAGGTGGGGCTTTGTGATAATATTTTTAGATATCATCTCATTAATAATATACTTATATGCAGTGACTGTGTCTTTAGACTCTAAGGTTGGTGCTCTAGTGTGTTGGTGAATTATGTGTTCATTACCCGAGTACAGCATAAAAAGCATCTCGATGCCCAGAAGAATCACTCATGTAATAAAAGCCTTTGTCATTTATTCATTTTAATACAATAACCATCTTGTCTCGTGTTGTGAGTGTTATGGGGCCTCTGATGACAGCCATAACATGAGGAGACCGTCATTTTTATAGAGCAGAGTTATTGCCATGTTTAGATTATCAGCATCTTTATTAGGGTGTTAAAATGAAAACTGATAAGGGCGGGTATCGGCTGACACACCTGTAGTTCGCGGGGTCCGTGAGACAGAGGGCTGATCCAACCATCCCTCGTCATGGTTGTCAGTGGCGCCTCCTCTCTGGACGGCCCAAGGAATGAGCTGGTCAGTGGAAACATCTCTGAGGAAGCACTAAAGGGCCTGTGCCCCTGAAAGCCCCGTGTTCCCCACAGAGGCTGTCACTGGGAAGTAGTCCAGGCACTGGGCTCGTCGAGACAGCCAGCTGCCCCGCCTTGTCCTTCTCCCACACGCCGAGGGCCACCTGCCCGTGCTTGGACCCTGGACACGGCGGACGGCTCCGTCCTTCTGTGATCTTTGAATGTAACATTGCCAGAGCAGCAGGATGGACTCCTGTGCCGTCTACCTGTCCGCGGTGGGTGGGAAGAGAACATGGTGCGTCCCTCGGGCTTCTCTGGAGAAACAGAACCAGGAGGATGATAAGGAGCTGCAGGCTGGGGACTGGGGAATGCTGGTGGGGCAGACGGGCTGAAGGCCATCTGCTGGAGATGCTTGCTTGGGGAAGGCCCATCTTTTTGTTCTGGTTAGACTTCAGCTGGTTTGAGGAGGCTCTCCTCCTTGGGGATGACCATCTGCTTTGCCCCGAGTCCACTGATTTAAATGGCAATCACACCCAGAAACACCCAGAAGAATGTTGGACCAAACATCTGGGCACCCCATGGCCCAGACAAGTTGATACATAAAGTTAACCAACACAGGTGGGGATCAGAGTCCCAGGCTTGTGGAAACTGGCCCCAGCGACCTGCCCTGGGTCACTCATCCTGCCCCATCCCAGAAAGCTGCATCACGCTGACCGTGACCAGTTTGGCAGCACCCGGATAAAACACACACGAGGTTTTCATTGGCACTGAGCCCTGCAGGGTGCTGGGGAAATTGAACATCTCCAGAGACTGCCTTAATAAAGGTATGAGGTCCAGAATGAAGGAGGTGAGAGACCCTCCCCTTCTGGCCTGACAGGCCATGACTGGCATATTGTGCTCGGATCCACACGAGTGTGGCACAAGTCAAAGAATTCTGGTAAGCTGAGGGTGTTTGGAAGGGCTTGGACAGGATGGAGTGGGGGCATGAAAACAAAGCCATAAAAGAGGTCACTGGAGGACACAGAAGGGAGACGGGGTCACCAGACGCCGTCTGCACCATCTGATGGGCTGTCAGCAGGAAGGGAATGGAGACCAAGGCTCTGACAGCCGGGCTGTCTGCAGAAGCAAAGGGCTGTCTCTAGGGACTGAGTGGGGCACACAGGCCACCCTTGGCAGGGACACTGTCCAGGGCAGGAGGTCATGTGCACCTGCCAAGACCCCCACAGCCCAGCCATCCCCAATGCTCCATGCAGACACTTTCTGCCTCCCTATCTGAGGCTCAGGCCCATCACAGCTGAGAGCACTGGAGGAGAGAATGTCCCATGGTTTCTCCAAACTTGAGAGCGGAGCTAGAACAGTGGTAGTTTTGTGTCTGCATGTGACCTGTGATGGTCCTAAGCTGCCCCCGTCTGGTGCCGGCCCCGTCTGACGAGCTCCTACAAAGCCAGCTTCCCTCACACCAACAGCCACCCATCTGGGATTAAACCGGAAGAACCTAGACGCTGAGTGGATGCTCTGGGGGAGTCGCGGCGGCTGCGGGCTTGCTGTTGCAAGATCAAGTGCCTGGAGCCAGTCTGGGTGTGAGACAACAGGGCATAGTGGGGACCACGGTGGGCAAGACAGCAGGTGCTCCCCTTAGAGAAAGTACAATCTCAGGCCCCCTGAATGCTGCCGTGTGCCCAGTGTGACCAGATGTCCCAGTTTTTCAAAGAGCAGCCGAAAATCCGACAGTGGGGCAGATAAAGGCTGTTGGAAGTGCCTGAGTCCCTGGGGCCGCCGGGTCTCTGCCTCTCCGGTGGGAAACAGGAGTGTCCCCATCAGGAGTGTCCCCGTCAGGCTGTGCCGTGCGTCGGCATCATCTTGCTTAGCTCTGCTCTTCCCAGCCCCAGTGTCTCCCTCGTGCCCCCCTCATGCTCCCGCCACAGCACCCACCAGGATGGCGGCAGCAGGGCTAAGGTGGCCACAGACAGAGCGCTGGTGGCCACGTTGGCTCGTGGCACAGAGTCCGGATACAAACGCAGCTGCGCCCTGAGGCCTCCAAGTACTGGGTCTGTTCAGACCGTCACAGCTCTGCCCTCCTCGAGGCGGGAGACAGGGCACCCATTTGGGACAGACGCGGCACTGCCATCCCCCTTGCACATGCCCTGACTCCGAAGGCAGTGTCTGACCAGCTTGCTGTCAGAGCTGTCCAGAGTCCAGCATGGCCACATGGCCGTTCTCGGGAGAATTGCGGCCCCTCAGCCTCCCCGAGAAGGCTTGTTGTCTCCCTGCCCCACCAAAGGGGGAATGAAGGCTTTCTCCATGACACAAGTGGAGTTACAGCCGGGCCGGCTGAGTTAAAGCCAGTGAAGGTCACTCCCGATTACACTGTCACTTGGATACCGGGAGAAATAAAGCAGGTCTTAAAACTTCCTGCTTCAGAGGCATGCACTTGCCCCTGAGATGCATCAATTTCTTCTTTCCCCAAATTTGCATTTTGTGTCATCATAAAAGCAGACTTTAGAGGCGAGAGAGGTGTTTTAGAGATTGTTTGGTCCAAACCCTCACTTTCCAGGCAAGGAAATGAAGGGCCAGCAAGGTGAGCAGACTTGCCCAGGTCACCAGGCAGGTGTTAGTGGGTGAGCATCCTGGCCTTGGACCCCAGCCCACAGGGCCTCCTGCTAGATCTAAGGACATATTCTGGGGCCACTGCCGCTTGTAGGAGGCCCTGTTGAAGTGAGCAAGAGCCGCCAGGCATCCTGTCCAGTTGGCGGAACTTGCCACCCGAGCACCTGGGGAATTCCTCCTCTGGAGCACCTGGCACTCTCCTAGTTGCAAACATGCTGGCCTCCAGGTACGAAATAAAGAAAATTCTAATTCATCACAGAAGGGTTACACATCCATCTCTTGTGATAGCAGACAGAATGTCTAGAGTCCTTGAGAAGTGTGAAGTCTGAAGCTCTGAAAATATTCAGATGCTCTGAGTTGCCCCACAAGTCCTCTTGGATACGTCTATTTCTGGGTTTCATTAGTTTTTTCAGCGTGGTTAGGTGACATATTTATTGTGTCTCTTGCTGTCCCTCCTTTTAGGCAAGTAAGCGCCTCGTACTATGATGCTGGTCGTGATGGTGGTGGTGATGGTAACAATGATGAAGGTGATGATGAACTTGATGATGATGGTAACAATGATGAAGGTCATAGAGGAGGCGAAAATTGCAACCACCATATCTTGAGCACTTTGTATGAGTCTTCTAAGTTATGAGCATCTTTGTTTTGATCCTCTTGACAATTTTTATGCAGTAGGTGTCACCATCCCTTTATAGATGAGGAGACTAAGTTAGGAAGGTCAGACTTATCCAAAGGTGCACTAACATGTGGCAGGGTGAAGGTTGGAACCCAGAACTATTTGCTTCCCAAACCCATGCTTATCATTGCCGATACGATACCTTCGCCATGAATTTGTGTGTTCTGTACTCAGTTGAGTTGCTAACTCCCTTGATGTCCACTGAAATATTTGGCAGCAAAGAATAAATGCATGTAACACATTTATGTTACCAGTTCACGTAAAGTCTTTAAAAAATAAGGCATGCTTTTCTCCACTAAGTATATTTTATACCAAAGCATGGCTCAATCAATAAATACTCTGCAGTAAAGCCATGTTGTGGGCCAGCTTTCTTAGGTGTAAAAAGTGTATTTTATTGAGAAGATTTCAAGAGATGATGTCTGTAAGGTAGGGAAGAAATTGCTGGAAGAAGGCAAGTCTCTAAGGACCATTATTCTGTTTGCCATAGTCAAACACATCAGCTTCTTTCTTTTTTTTTTTTTTTTTTTTTTTTTTTGTTATAATTTTCCACCAAATATCTGGAGCAATAGCGCCCCCAGGGAGAGAATCCCATTGTACTCCATAGCTCTAAGATTGTGGCTCTATTCCATGCCAGCTTTCCTTTGCACGTCAGGGTGGTCCCATCAAGCATGGCTCTGCAAAGCCATCTCCACTGCTAAATGCTGGTTGCTGGGGGTAGCTAGATTCATGGGTAACTGGTATGGCTTGAAATGAGTAGTGGCTGTTGAATCTTACAGAGATGGATAAGAATACAGAAAAGATGGTCTCCTTCCCCCCTGACCCCACAGTGTGCATTAAGTGAGTTGATGATGGTAGAGAGGCAGGATGGAATTAAAACAGAGAGACTCCTGGGGAATATCATTATAGAGCCACAGGTCTTACCTAAGGAAGCAGAAGGCCCATTAGATAGCTGAGCTATCTGCCTCTGTTATGAGAGCCTGTGTGCGCACGTGTTCATATTTCTAATACTGATCTCGTTATTTTATTTGGAATTAACCAGCATGAAAACTTGGGAGAAAAAAGGTCTTGATAAGAAATAGTAAGACAGTGCCAGACAAGAGATCCAGGTCAGATTTAATCCAATTGTAGGGATATTTAGAAGGGGAAAAGAGTCCTTTCATTTGAAGGTTCTTTGATCTACAGTCTTCTTCCCACTTATGCTTGTAAAGGAAACATTATGTTGTGTGAGAACACTGGGGCCGCATACCTTATAAGAAAAGGCCTAATCCCCCTAAAATCACAAGATGGAGTTAAATCTTCTGAGTGTAGGCAGCTTAACCACAAGGCTTCTTCAAGCAGGATGTTTAAAAGTTGGGTTTCTCCAAGCCCTACCCTCTCCTGGAACACCTTGGCCATTTTCATATCCAACAGCCACAGTTAATGTTTGAGTTTATGGCATAACAGCTGATTTTTCTCACTTGACTTGCAGATCCTAGAGTTGGTGAATCCTTTTCTTTCCTCCCTCATTTATTCCTTTACCCCATGACTTACCCCAAAACTCTCTATATGATGACACAACATTAAAAAGTTATAGGTCCAGCCTCTGACTCTCTCCTCAACACCAGGTTCACTCATAAGAATTTTACTGAGCACTTACTGTGGATAAGTCATTATCTACATGCTTCACATACAAGACCTCTTTAAAACTTACCCAAACTTTGGAGGTAGGTACTATATGTATCTCTATTTTACCAATGGGGAAACTGAGACTGAGAAGTTAAGTAATTCACCCAAGATCAGAAGGTAGAAAATAGCATTTAAACCCAAGTGGTCTGAGCCCAAAGTTGACTCTTACCCAGCTAGTTCTGTGGCATCTCCATTACATTGTCAGCTGCCCACTTGGTTCTCAAACATACCTTTACTATCATCATGATCATCAGTATCACCGTCTCCATCACCACCATCATCATCACCACCACCCTCACCACCATCTCCATCACCAACATCATGATCACCGTCATCATCATCATCATTACCATCAACACCATCACCATCATCACCAACGTCATCATCATCATCAACACCATCACCATCCTCACCATCATCACCACCACCACCATCATCACCATCATCATTACCACCATCATCATTACCATCACCATCATCACCATCATCACCACCACCACCAATACTGTCATCATCACCACCATCATCACCATCACCCTCACCACCACCATCACCACCATCTCCATCACCAACATCATGATCACTGTCATCATCATCATCATTACCATCAACACCATCACCATCATCACCAACATCATCATCAACAACACCATCACCATCCTCACCATCAATACCATCATCACCAACATCATCATCATCATCACCATCAACACCATCATCATCATCATCACCATAAGTAATAAACAGGATAAACAAGGCACCATTTCTGTGGCTCTTCTTATTACTGTCTAGAGGAAAAGGAATTGGTCTACGTTTCCATTTTATGCACAACTGCCAGCACAAAAATTTGATTTTTTACAATAGCTTATGAAAAGCAGCAGTACAAGCAATTCTCAGCTATTTGAAAGAATCAGATAACTTGAAAACGTGAACAAGGAAAAACACATTTACATTTGTTTAAGACTGCATTGTGCTGATTTTTAATAGACCATTTTTTAATGAAAGCTTATTTCACAAGGGCTTTTCCCAAAGTATGTCCTCCAGAGCAACCATGGTATGATAATGGCTATTTTGATGGGGTCAGCAGGATGTTGACTGGTCAGATTGCTTTGGCAGATGCTGGGTTGACCAGAGTGAAGCAGATGTCCCTCCTGTGGAACTTCTCCGGACCTGTAGTGTGCTCCCACCTAGGGTGCATCTCTGAGGTGTGTGTCTGGGAGGCATGAAGGAGGGGATGTGTGGTCAAAGCTGAGGGGAGAGGACCTGGTAGGGCATCCACAGAGGCCGGGGAACAGAGTGTAGGATGGGCAGCAAGTCCAGGAAGCCGACCTGGGTTGGCGTCAGATTCAGGGCAAGAAGACCTTTGTTGATAATCTCTGCCACCTCCTCCCAGCCAGCACTAGATTCTCATAGCCCGAGAGCCCTGGAGCAGGGAGCAAGTTCCCACGGCCTGGGGCCAAGGGCCAGTCATAGAGCTGGAACTGGAGACTTCACTGCCCAGAGCCCCCAGCAGCCCCCAGAGAAGAAGCCCACAGAAGATTCTCCAGAGAGGGGTCCTTGGGGCGGGGTGCTGAGCAGCAGGTCCTGCCAGCTCTGCCCAGAACAAAGCTTCAAGTGCCAAGGCCAGCCCCCACCTGCCAGGGAGGCTTAGAGCCTGGCATCAGCCAGACGTTTGTGTTTACTTGATCTGAGCAAATTAAATCCTCCCTGAACTGCAAAATTGCCTCCCTGAAATAAAGACCATGGATGGGTAAGTAGAAGAAGCATAAGAGGATGCATTTAATTCTGAATAAGGTGTTTGCGGGATGATGGGCCGCCAGCATGCAGAGCTTGTGAGCTGGGGCAGAAAGGGAAGGGAAACTGTTAGAATGGTGGGACGTTCCCTTTAATTGGCTGGGGTCAGGGTGCAGAACCTGCTCACTTGGGTTTTCTAAGGAATAGGAGCAGGTCTGCATGTGTGGGCTCCACCTGCTTGTTTCCCTTGTCTTTGGAGTGACCAGGAAAGGGGGACCACTGAGACCACCGGCCTCTGGAGGTGGCTTTGGGATAGCTCCCGTCCTCACCTCCAGCTCATCAGGGTCCCCGAGTAACATGAGAAAGGAGGTGCTTCTGGGCCCTTCCTTCTTCCCCTCCAGGCAGAGCCAGGTGAGCTCAGGGTTGGGACGGCCTCATGCAAAATGAGCTAAATCAGGAGTTCTCAAGGAGGGGTGAATCTTTCCCCCGGAGACACTGGGCTATGTCTGTAGACACATTTAGTTGTCACACCTCGGGGGGGGGGGGATACCGGCAACTAGTGGGCAGAAGCCAAGGACGCTGCTCAGCACCCTAAATGCCCAGGACGTCCCCCCACAATAAAGAATGATCCAGTGCTGAGGTTGCTAAGTTCTGGTCTAAAAGAGGGGTCCTCCAAGCTCTCCAGGAGTGATTGTGGGTTTTATCACCCAGTCCCTGGAGGGATAAGGCAGAGCTACCCCTTTCTGCCTTACATCAAGAGATGCCGAGCCAGAATCTGAGTCCTCATCACCAACCCATCGGGTCCCCACAGCCAGCGGCGCAGCAGGTGACACAGGCCATGCTGCCTCCCTGGTCCTTAATTAGCAAACAGGAGGTTTCCACAGTGAGGAAAGGGGACACCCAGGTTCCCAGCAGGTCGGCTTGTGTGAGGGCCCCAGGCTGCCTCCCCCGGCTTGCTCAAAGGGCACCTGTGTCCAGAGGTTTGGGACTTGTACATAGATCAGGAAGCTGTTCTAGAACCTTCTGAATAATGGCTTCTGTGGCCTACCCCCTCTTCTTTTATGGTGGTAAAATACACACAACGTAAAATTTACCCTTGATGGCATTGAGTACATTCACAACGTCGTGCAACCATCACTTCCACGTAGTAGTTCCAGAAAGTTCTGTCGTCCTATAAGCACTCAGCCCCCACGCCCCTCCTCCAGCCCCTGGAACCACGAATCCACTTTCTGTCTCTAGGGATTCGCCTATTCAGGACATTCCGTGGGAGTGGAATGACACTCCTGTGCCTGGCTTCTCCACGGAGCATCGCGTTTGTGAGGTTCATCCACATTATAGAGGGAATCAGCACATCATTTCTTCTTGTAGCCAAACGATATTCCGTCGTGTGAATGCGCCACATCTTGTTCATCTTTTCATCCACGTACGGACAGCGGGATCGGGGCCACCTTCAGCCACAGGGAATAGTGCTGCTGTGGCCGTCCATGTCCAAGCATTCTCTGACCGCCGGTCTTCGGGTCTCTGGGGGGTTTGCCCAGTGGAATTGCTGGGTCCTGTGGTGACTCTTTCACTTTTGAGGAAACGCCAGCCTGGCTTCCGGGTAGCCCGTGAGCCTCCCATCGAGAAGGCTAGCAAGTGAGTGCTTGCCCACCAAGCGTGTTCTGTGGAAAAGCCCCTGGGGTGGGCATGGGCTCCAGGAGCCCCGAGGAAGCACCCCCAGTGCTGACACACTCCTGGATGACAGGGGCACCTTGCTTCTGCCCTGGCCACTCTCACAGGTTGGGGGGGGACGGCTCTGCCTTCCAGTGGCCCAGCACGACCCTTTCCCAGCACCCAGTCCTCTCGGACCAGAGGCAGAGCCCACTTTCTCTGCAGACCCCAGCTGGGGGTGGGGGAGACAGGGCTCCCTGGGCTGCATGGCAGGAGTGCAGTGAGCACTCAGGTCAGTGTGCCTGGCAAACAGATCGAAAGTCCCCTTAGATGCTCGTGGGAACCCTGAGCCCTTGAGCTCCACAGCTTTCCCCTGCTCATGCAGAGGAGGAGGAAGGCTGCTCAGCACCCGGGCAGGAGTCAGCAGAGTTAGGGCACACAGTTCAGGAAATGGGGTGCAGAGATGCCCAAGGCATGGACCCTGGCTCCGAATAGGAATCAGGGACTCAAGGCAGTGGTAGCAAATGTCCTCCAGGGGTTGAGGGACTCCCACTCCGAAGCTACCAGCACATTGACCACCTGCTGCCCGAGAATGTGTATGGACACGGGGCACATTTGCTCTGGGATGGAGACTTCAGTGCTCCTGGGGGCCCTTCGACCAGGAAGGGCGGTGCCACGGGGGCCTCTTGGCCACGTGTTCCTCCAGCCAGAGGACACACTCTGGCCATCCTACCTGGGGGGCCCTCAGGCTCCTCACTGTTGGTCCTGCTGAGCACAGGTCCGGAGACCCATGTCTGCTAACTGGGTGTGGCACCACGGAAACGCCACCCTGGAAACTCTGCGTCTTCCACAAAGCCTTCCCAGGATCCCCGAAACCCGGCGTTGGTTCTCCTTCTCCCGGTGTCCCAGAGAGCCCAGGTGTTGTCTAGTGGAGACCAAGGGGAGGGGGGGTAGAGCTGGTGGCTCTGGATTCACAGCCCGGCTCCACCTCCCTGACCCTCAGTGTCTTCATCTAAAGTGGGGTTGGCACCGTCTCTTCTGGGGCTGTCGCAGGGGTCAGTGAGGCGAGGCACGCTCGAGTGCTCAGGGTGGGGCCCGATGCCGGGCAGTCGCCCCAGTGAACCAGAGAGGAAAGAGAAACACCAGCAGGAGTGGACTGAGGCGTCAGCTCGGGGAAGGCCCCTGCCACTCTGAGTCACAGAGTGGGTCTCTGGGGACCAGAGGGGGGAGGCGGGGGGTCTCGGCAACCCTGTTCACCCTCCCGCTCCCCGTGCCTTTCCGGAGCGCCTACCGCCTGGGGAGCTCTCCCAGGTGCTGGGTGCGCGGCGTTAGGCACCGGCCGAGGGGAAGCGGGCCGTAAAGAAGGCCGCACACAGTCCAGGCGGTGGTGAGTGTTTGGAGACAGTCCGACAAGAGGCGAGTGAGTAGAGCGACTTGGAGCAGGGCAGGCAGGGAGGGCTGCTTGCGGAGGTGGGACTGACCAGAGGTCGAAGGCTTCAAGGGGCAGGGAGGGGAGGAGCCCTCGGGAAGAAGGTGGAGCCTCCAGCTTTCTAGAGACGCTGCGGTCAGCTATTACGCGGACCTTTCTGTGGACGGGGTTGGCTTCACACCCTCCTCCCCAGTCCCTGCCGCGGCCTCCCATGTGCAGCCCCCTCGAGTCACCGGACAAACCTGTCTGCCGGCCACTTCTTTCCCGTGGCATGATCACACCGCCCCGGCGCCCCCCAGGAATGCACAGCCCTCCTGCAACTGAGGATAAAGAGAAAGTGGGATTTCAGCTAAAAGGGTGAATCATGGTGATGGGTTCCTCCCAGCCTCCGTTTCGGCTGACGTCCCACTCACAGCCATGTCTTTTCAAGGCGGGCGGTCCTCGGGGGGCAGTAAAAACTGGGGGGAGAGTCCCAGGGCACCTGTTTCCAGCACCTCGGCTCCAATCCCTGCATCTGAGGAGGCTGCCCCCCCTTCTAGACACGCGTGCCCCCATTCCAGGCGGAGTAAGTCCTCCCGCCAGCAGCCAGGCCTGACGCTCGCGAGTGGGCTGTGCTGGCCGAGCATCGGGAGGCTGCCAGCGTGACAGCAAGGGCTCCGTCCGCACCCACATCTTTTATTAATGCCAGCTTCTCACTCGCTTCCCCGTTCTGCCATCTCTGCCTGACTGACCCAACGAGTCACTGTGCTCATTAGACTGGGGGCACCCACACAGCAGTGTGCTACCCCTCCTCGGGACCCCAGCCCGCCCTGCATCCCCCACCTTCCCTTCCTCCTCGGGACCCCAGCCCGCCCTGCATCCCCCACCTTCCCTTCCTCCTCGGGACCCCATCTTGCCCTGCATCTCCCACCTTCCCTTCCTCTTCGGGACCCCATCTTGCCCTGCATCTCCCACCTTCCCTTCCTCCTCGGGACCCCAGCCTACCTTGCATCCCCCCACCTTCCCTTCCTCCTCGGGACCCCAGCCCACCCTGCATCCCCCACCTTCCCTTCCTCCTCGGGACCCCAGCCTACGCTGCATCCCCCACCTTCCCTTCCTCCTCGGGACCCCAGCCCGCCCTGCATCTCCCCACCTTCCCTTCCTCCTCGAGACCCCATCCTGCCCTACATCTCCCACCTTCCCTTCCTCCTTGGGACCTCAGCCCACCCTGCATCCTCCACCTTCCCTTACTCCTTGGGACCCCAGCCCACCCTGCACCTCTATCCCCCTCAGTACCCCAGCTCACCTGGTATGCCTTCCCTGTTCCCCAGCGTGGCCCCTCTCTAGGTTCCAGGAGCAAAGCAAGAACTATGGAGAATCATCCCTTTACTGCACCACAGTGACAGTTGGAATCCACCAGTAATGGGAGCAAGGTGTCGCTGCCATGCAGTGCCACCCATTCTGAATCCTCCAGCCCCTCAGGCATTTGCCATCACCCCACAAAGGCTGGGGGGCTGGTGGCTTCCACATGGTCACTGAGATGCAGCACCGGACATGCAGGGCCAGCCTGGGAGCCACCAGCCTGGGCGGGAGTTTCTGGAACACACCTGGCATCCTTCTCCTCCTCCCACCTCGACATCACTGCAGGGAACTCCTTGCCCACTCTCGGGCACACAGATGGAGTGGCTGGTTTCTGCGGCCATCCCCAAGCCTGGCAAGTCCTCCTGTCCCAATCTCCAGCCATGGTTGCTGGATGCAGGATTGGAGGGAGCCTTTGGGGAAGAGGCTTCTCCCCTGCCGAGACAGACCACGCAGAGCACCAGCACCCAGGCTCCGGGGAGGACACCTGGCTTTGGACTCAGCTCAGGTGCTTATGAACCAGGTGGTCTTGGGCAAGTGACTTCACTTGTCTCTGCCTCAGCTTCCTCGTCTGTAATGGGGGAAGGTCTTGGCAGGGCTTGTAGAGTTTTAGCGGTGAGTAAATGAGTCTTTGCAGGTAAAGGGTCTTGGGTGACGCCAGGCACCAGTGTCCTCGTTACGGAAGAAGCATCAGCTATTGTTACTATGATTACATGTCCATGCCCCTGCTTCTGCGGCACAGACTGTGGCTGCTGATATTCCTGTCAGTCTGTCCCCGCGAATGCTGGGTGGCTAGGCTGATAGCATGTGACCATGGAAGTGGGAGGGACCACGGAAGTGGGAGGGACCACAAAAGGGGAGAACCTGTGAGTGTGTGTATGCACTGGGAGCATCACTTGAGCCATGATCCAGCTGTGCCTGAAACCCACACCACTCCCAGGCAAGAGTCAGTACGTTGCCTCTCTGCTTGAGCCAGTTAGAGTGGGATTTCTGACACTGGGCAATGGACTGGTTCTAATACACTGTGGTAGCGAGGAAGCAGGTTGAATCCCCTTCACTGTGGCCCAGAACCTCAGCCTCATCTGGTATTTCCGTGTCCTCCTGTCCCTTGGTTTGTTCAGTCGCCCACCTCCGGTTTGCAGAGCTGAGCACTCCCTGCGTGTCTACTAGAATGCTGGGCTCTCCAGAGGAGACATTAAAACACCCAGGCATCCTTATCAGTAAAGTCTAATACTCAGCCCAGATTTATGACAAAGCAAAGTGTTCAGTCCCCTACTGGCAAGGCATAAACTCAGCAAGGCTCAGTACTCAGCCCACACAAAGTCAGTATTCAGCCCTCAGTTCACAAAGCACAGTACTCAGCTATCATTTATTGAAAAAGCTCAATACTCATCCCTCAGCACTGGCCGAACAGTATTTATTACTGACTAAACACAGTACTCTATACTGACTAAGCACAGTACTCAGTACTAAGAAAGCACAGTACTTAGCCCTCGTTACTAAGCACAGTACTCATTACTGACTAAGCATAGTACTCACTCGGTACTGACTGAACACAGTACTTAGTACTAGATAAGCACAGTAGTCCACCATCGGTATGACAAAGCACATTACTCTGCCCTGGGTACTGACTAAGCACCATATAAGATACTGAATAATCATAGCACTCAGCCTTCAGTACTGAGGAAGCACAGTACTTAATCCTCATCACTGAATAAACACAGTACTTGGTACTGACTAAGCACAGCACTCAGCCCTTGGTACTGACTACACAGAGTACTCAGCCCTCCGTACTGCACAGTGGTCAGAAGTGATACAGATCTTCAACTGCCGTCTCTCATACGCTCTTGACAACCACTCTGCAAGACTAGCATCAGAATCCTATTTCCAGACGAGGACAAGAAAACAAGAGGGCAGATGACTTGATCAAGGTGGAGAGCTGGAGAGGAGGGGAGGGCCCTGGTCCTGTGTCCCTGTGGAGCCCTTCCCAGAAGAATAGGATAAGCAGAATAAGGAGGAGACTCTCATGCCAGCAGGAATCCCTCCCGTTGGCCCGGCTTGGGTGACATGCCCTTCCCCACACCAATCACTGCGCCGGGGGAGGTCCTCCCCACTGGTCCATAGGAAGCAAGGCGGGCGGGGGTGGACCTCACAGACACACCAGGGCTGGTGGCTGCCTTGTTGCCCCATCTCAGCCTGCATCCAGCCTCATCCCCCCTCGCAGTCCCCAGATGCCTGCTCACAGCACACCCCCACTGTTCCTCTCTCCTTTGCGGGGCTGGGGGCTGGCCTCCATCCCACTGCTGGGACCTGCTCCTTGGGGCTCCCGCCCAGGGCCTGGATGCCATGGCCTCTGTGTCCCCACGTTCCCCAGGACTGGCTCCTGTCTGGCGTCATCCCTTATCCCCTGCCCAGGGCCAGCACACGACAACGGCAGACGCATCCTGTTGTATCGAAACAGAGACTGTGTGGGCAGGGCCTCCCAGAGACAGGCAGGGAACACACATGAAATACTCACGAAGCAGAGTCCTTGCCCAGACCCTCGGCTCTGCATCCGGAAGACCCGAATGATAAGCAGCAAGGTGTGGACAACAAATCTGAGGGAACACTGAGCCCCCAAGTCCTCCTGTCATGTCATCCGTTCCCTCAATGCCTGACTTGATTAGACTGAGGCAGAAAGCCCTAAGAAGAACCTGTCTCACCCGTGGACTCGGCTTTATGTCTTGGGCTCCCCGACAGACGAGGCCATTCCTAGCTTGAATCCCGGGAAGGGAGAGTCTCTCCACTCTGCTTCTGTGCAGATGATAGCCCTTGTTGGTGCTCAGGGTCGAGCGGCATCCGGGAAGCCCCGGCCCTGGCCCAGACCACCCTGCTCAGAGCTGCTGGTCCTTCCAGGAGGCTCTCCAGGCACCTGCTGTTGACTGAGCATCGCTCGAGGCGAGTGCTGTGGGGGTCAGTGGATAACCCTCTCTCCTGAGCGTATAGTCGAGTGGGGGACAGAAAGAAGGCTGCCAACAACAAAAGGCTGGTCACGACAAGGGCCGTGAAGACAATTAAGCAGGCGTAGCCCACACTACTGGCTAGGATCCCAGTGGGCCAGCGCACCATCCACTCCCGTGCTGGGCTTTTGCTAACACTCCACAGCTGGACACTGGGAGATGCCTGGGAGGGCCCCCCTTGCCCCGCTCGCCCTGGGCTGGCCCGCAGAAACCAGCCTCCTTGCCCCAAGGCTGGACTTCCTCCACTGCAGATCACACCCCAGGACCTCCCCCACCTCCCCCCGCAGGATGAGGCTGAGGCCTGACCCCAGGTGACACCACGTCTCTCTTCTCCCTCTTGCCCCTTCTCCTCTTCCCAATCACTCATGTAAGCATCCTTCTCTCGGTCTCTGCCATAGGGAACCCCACTCTGACACCAGGATGGAGAAGTCAGCTTGGGCATCTGTGGGGAGGTACCTGAGCACCCCAGTGACCTCACCTCTGCTTAGCACTTACCTACCCAGTACTGAGTGAGGGCTCTGCAGACAGCACTGGGGTCAGGCAGAGGTTTGACCTAGTACAACGGGGAACCATCCAGCTACTGAAAGCAGAAAGAACATGCCAGGAGGATCCCAGGCTGCTAAGGACTGGAAGGGAAGGCAGGCCAACCAGGTGACCCCAAGGCTCCTTGGCAGGGAGATGGCATTGTGGTAATGGAGGGACACCAGCCAGATTTCCCACCCCGACTCTCTTGTTTGAAGATCCACGTTTGAGCGCCTGGGTGACTCAGTCTGTTGGGCATTCAACTCTTGGTTTCAGCTCAGGTCACGATCGCAGAGTCGTGGGTTCGAGCCCTGCTTCAGGCTCCGTGCTCAGCGTGGAGCCTACTTGAGATTCTCTCCCTCCCTCTCCCTCTGCCCCTCCCCCCCGGCTCACACTCATGCTCGCTTGCTCACTCTCTCTCAAATAAATAAATTTTTTAAAATTCTTTAAAAAAAATTAAAAGATCCACATTTGAGAAAGAGAAGCTGATTGGCCCACTTGGCCCGTGGGCCTGCCTGTTGGCTGGGGGGGAGGGCAGAGCATGTTGACCATCTCCCCAAGACCACTCACGATGGGGAACGATGCTCCCCCAAAGGAAATCAGGCCTCTGTTACCAGAAGAAGCAAGAGTGGACACTACATCATTCCCTGGCCCACAGCAGTAACTTCTATAATCCCATGCCACAAATTAAGTAGCTACCTGTCTTTGTTAATTTGGTGCAACCTGAAGGGCATTTTGGAGAATCATCTAATTCACTCTTCCCCACCCGGCAAATTTTGTAAGAACACATTCATGGCTTTCATTAGTATTCATAGGACTTTGAGGATTTTTTCATGATTTGTAGAACTCAAAGTAATTGTGTCAATGTTACACAAGAAATGCCTTTTCCTATCACATTCTGGGTTTTTCTGTTCATTACAAGAACCTAATTGAAAATAATTGAAGGCTGGATTTTATCACACATGGAAAATACTTGAAAAAATGCAAGAAACGCAAACATCTTTGAGCCTCGTGCCATGATGTTCGGGAGTCAAGGGAGAGGCAGGGTAAAGTAAGAACCCTCACTCGCCCGTGGCCCAAGTTTGTCCTGTTAATTTGACGAGAACAGTTTGATCATCGCCAAACCCCGCTTCTTCCCCAGCACCGTGGCAAAGGTCTCTCATTAAACTTTGCAGCGAGCTGGAAGGGACTCACATAGTCGTTGGTTATAATTTCATAATCGCTTTCACAAGCAGCTGAAGTGAAGCTCTCGGCCCAGACCTCCGAGTCATGGTGACTTTTTCTAACCTGGTGCTTCCACAGTCCCTGCACCCCAAGGGAGAGTGGCAGCCAGGAGCATCCCTCTGGGGGTCACAGAGACCTCCTGGGCCATCCCCGGTCTGACTCTGCAGTGGGCCCCGCGTCCTCGGCCTCCCTGGCTGTGTTTAGAGGCTCTTTAGGAAGGCAGGTGACTCCACTCTTGGTTCCCAATTACTTGTGGAACCTTGTCCCACCCCTTTCCTTCTCTGGTCCTCGGCGCCCCCATATGCAGAATGGACTGGAAAAGGTGGTCAGGTGGGGCTGAACGTTCTGAGATTCCTCTTTCGTGATCTTTTAAGGAGTTCTGGGGTGGGGGGGGAGAGATTCCTGCAGAGCCAACAGTGGAGGCTTTTGAGGCATAAGGACATGGAGGAGGAAGCCCTGATCTGGGCAAAGATGAACACAGTCAAGAGTGGGTTGAGGACGGGCCAGCCCGTTGCCAGCCGCATCCCACCATGCTGGTGGCCCTGCGTACCAGCCCCTCCCCCAGCCTCACGGGTCCTTCCAGAGGCCACAGAAGGCAGAGGACACCACACCCCTATTCTGACTCCTCCCCCAGCCCCCCAGGCGCTCCGAGGTCTCCGCAAAGGCAGGATAGGTGGCAGCAGACCCCCCGCTTCTGCTCTGGGCTCCACTCTGGGGGAGGTGAGGGGTGACCAGACCTTGCTCCATTCCCTGACTCACCTCCCCCGTCTCATTTCTCTGTTCATTTCCTTCCTCCCTCGTCCAGCAGCCAGTGAGGCCCCCAGGTGGACCTTCTCTCTCCCACCCCAGGATCCTTGCACTGCCCACCTGCCCCTGCCTGATGCCCCCTCGGACTCGCTCCCCACATCTTTCTGCATGCTTGCTTCCTCATCCTATGGGCCTCAGAGAAGCCTTGTTTCCTCTAGGAAGCCCTTCTTGCCGCCCACTCACCATGGCCTTAGGCTTCCCTTGGGCATCTGGAAGTGACCCTGGCCATCTGCTTCTTGAGCTGCCTGCGCCCTGCCCCCAGGCCGTATGTCCTGGTTTCATTCGTCCATCCATTGTTTACTGAGCACCCACTGCGTGCACGGTGCCAGGCCTGCACACGCCATCCTGGCAAACAGAGCCGCCCTGTTCGTGTTCCTTGGGCCCAGAGAAGAGTGCTGACCGTCCTTAGTGCTCACCCAGGAAGGGAGGGAGGGAGGGAGGGAGGAAGGCGAGCGTTCACGCGAGGCAGACAGGACAGCCGACACATAAAGCCTGAGGTGGCCCTGATTCTCTGTCGGTGTGAAAACCAAGAAGCCCCAGCAGTCAGAGCTGGGGCCCCGCTGCAGCCACATGGGAGCTACAGATGGGTCTAGTGAAATCCTTCTCTCACATCTGGGCTCTGGTGGGAGTCAAGTTTTAAAAGACAGTTGCCTCTCTCGGCTAGTCTCTTCCCTAGCTGCAACCACGCCCAAGCGTCAGTCCCCTGCCTGCGTCGTGCACCGTCTGGGGCCAGACGGGCTCATGACTCAGTGCTTCTGAGGGGTTGGAGAAGTGGGGACCACTGCAACTCAGAAGTCCCAATAGGTAACGAAAACGAGGGCGTGCAATCTGTTTCCCTGGGAAAGTCTCCAGGTTTAATCCCAAACGAGGAGAGAGAGCTGAACACTTCACTGAAGACTTACATCCTCACGGAAGAGCTTGATCCTAAGGACTTGGAAACAGCTTTGAAATGTGAGGGCAGGAGTCCCGGGGAAGCCACATAGCGGCCAGGCAAAACCCTGAGGACCCAGAGCCGGCGCCTTCCAGGACGCCGGGTGCAAAAGGGGAGAGGGATCCAGCTGCACGTGTGTGTGTGTGTGTGCACGTGTGCACACATGCTGCGTGTTTGTGTGCAAGCATGCAAGTGTGTTTGTGTGCATGTGCAAGTGCATGTGCATGTGTGCACGCGTGCATGCATGTTTTCTGTGTGTGTGCATGCTGCATGTTTGTGTGTGTGTGCACGTGTGCATGCACGCTGCGTGTTTGTGTGCATGTGCGTGTGTGCACATGTGCATGCATGTTTTCTGTGTGTGCACGCACGCTGCGTGTTTGTGTGCAAGCATGCAAGTGTGTTTGTGTGCATGTGCATGTGTGCATGCATGCTAGAGTGTTTTCTGTGTGTGTGCACGCTGCGTGTTTGTGTGCAAGCATGCATGTGTGTTTGTGTGCATGTGCATG
>NW_023270490.1:10952725-11096434 GCF_011800145.1 Mirounga leonina
AGGGGCATGTGGGGGGGAGGAGTGGGGTGGGAAGGGGTATGTGGGGGAGAAGAGTGGGGTTGGGGAAGGGTATTGGAGGGGGAGGAGTGGGGTGGGAAGGGGTATGGGGGGGAAGGAGAGGGGGTAGGGAGGGGTATGTAGAGGGGGGAGGAGTGGAGGTGGAGAGGGGTATATGGAAGGAGTAGGGGAGGGGTATGGGAATGAGGGAGGGGTATTTGGAGGGAGAGGGGTTAATGGTGGGGCAGGGGTATTCAGGTGGGGGAGAAGTATGTAGGTGGGGGAGGGTATATGGAGGGGGAGGGGTATGTGGAGGGGGAGGGGTATGGGAGTAGGGATTGTGGAGGGAGAGGTAGAGGGGTATGGGAATGAGGGAGGGGTACTGGAGGGGAGGGGCTAAGGGTCAGGTAGGGTTATGTGGAGAGGTATGGGGGAGGGGAAGGGTATGTGGAAGGGGCAGGGGGGTACATTTCCAAGCCATCACCCAAGATGTCTACTCAACCTCTGTCACCGTGCATGGGTGCAAAAGACTTTCTTGTGATGAGAACTCTGGGGACATGCAAAGATGCAGCAGAATCCCATGAGCTGTGGTCACTGTGCTCTCTGTCTCGTTTTGTGACTCACTTACTCCAGACAGGGAAGTGTGCCCCAGTGTCACCTTCACTCACCTTGCCCCCCACCGCACCCCAGCTCCGGCGAGCATGGTCTGTCCTCCGTATCCATGAGCTCAGGGGTTTCTTCATTCAGTTTTAACTGCAGTCTTGTAATAAAACGCCCGGTCCAACTCTACTCTGTGGAGCCAGAGGCTTTCACTGTGGTCCATTACTTTATAAAATGTTGTACGGCCCCGCCACTTGATTTCCGAAAAAAAAAAAAAAAAAAAAAAAGCTGTATTTTGTAAAGGTGTGCGGTTGACCCCTGAACAATGCAGGGTTGTCGGGGCACCGCCCCCGGCACAGCCAGAAATCTGCATGTTAACTTCTGACTCCCCAAACACCTAACTGCTAACAGCCCACTGTCAGTCAGAAGCCTTACACACAAGATAAACAGGCGATGAGCACATATTTCGATGTTATGTGTATTATAGACTCTGTGCTTACAACAAAGTCAGCTAGAGGAAAGACAGTGCTGTTAAGCAAATCATAAGGAGGAGAAAATATTGTCACGATCCTATACCGCATTTATCGATAAACATCCATGTACAAACGGACCGTCACAAGTCAAACCCGTGTCCAAGAGTCAACCGTATTCAAACTTGAATTCCAGTCTGTTAGTTTGACCTTATCCATCATACCTTTTCAGTCTCTGTGGTTTATTTTCCCACAGCTCGGAGAAGTCAGTTACCTTGCAGTTGGTGACCCCGTTCCCATCAGGTGCCCCTTATCATTACAAGAGCTTTTGCTGCCTCTAAATGGAAGACATGCTTCCTACTTTTAAATCTTTCTATTGAAGTATAATTCACATACAGTATTACATTAATCTCAGGTGTTCAACACACACCTGAATGTCGGGCGACTCGACAGTTATTTACATTATGAAATGCTTGCCAAAAGGAGTGCAATCACCATCTGTCACCATACTGTACGTCTTACCTTTAATTCTACTGTTGTCCTTTTTGTCTCCCAAAGACTAACGTTCTTACCCCATCATCTGGTCCCCTGCCCCCTGGAGAACACAGAACTGTGCGCTCATCTCGGCTCTTCCTCAATCAGACCTCGCTAACTTCCTCGGGAGTTGGGAGCCAGAGAAACGATATTAAGTTGTTTTTCAACAACATCCAGCTTCCCTGTGAAAATACTTCTGTGTGTACATAGTGCTGTAGGCTTCTTGACGACAGGCTTCAGTGTCAAATCTGTGTCTCTGGGCTGGTCGCGGGGCCTTCCTGCCCCTCAGGGACCGGATCCTGTCCCCTGGTGCTTCCGTCAAAGGAGCAAGAAGATGGGACACGGGTGAAAACTTAGGGGGTGTAAATGGGCCAGCTCCCAACCTCTCTTCCCTCTGGACTCTGGGGCGGCTGCTCTGTTGTCCTTCCTCCATCTTTCCCCCGTTGGACGGCGGCTGTTAGGCGTGTTTGCGTCAGGGCTGCAGCCATTTTCCACCGTTGTTTCCAGTCTTCCCAGTGGTGCTGGAGTCTCTACCACGTGTCCCATGCTCCCTGCAGAGACTTTAACTTGGAATATCGTGTCTTATCTTTCCCCGTTACCTGCTGGGCCACTGGGCGTGTAGTTGGTGGCACTCCGTAACTCCCTGACTGCTGACTGCCCTTCCGGTTCCCAAAGTGGTCCCGAAGTACCTCAAGATGGCCAAGTGCAAGGAAATCCGGGGCGGGGCGAGTGTACATTTAGGGAGCATGGCCCCTGCTCCCCACGGCAGGCTGACATGCCTCTCCTCTTGCTCCTTCTTCCAGATCCGGTCTGACAAAGACAACGACATCCCCATCCGGTACAGCATCACGGGCGTGGGCGCCGACCAACCCCCCATGGAGGTCTTCAGCATCGACTCCATGTCTGGACGGATGTATGTCACTCGGCCCATGGATCGGGAGGAGCGAGCCTCCTACCACGTGAGTACCTCAGGCCTTGGGTTCCTACCTTTAGAAGGAGAATGTGGCTCATACTTTCAGACTCTTACCTCTTGTGTATCCCACTTCATCTCACATCCATACATCCATCTATCCATCCATCCATCCATCAATTCCTCCATCCATTCTTTCCTTCATCCATCCATTCTTCCATCCATCTACACATCCGTCCATCTACTGATCCATCCATCCACCCATCTACTGATCAATCTATCCATCCATTCTTCCATCTATTCCTTCCTTCATCCATCTATTCTTCCACCCATCTATGCATCCATCTACTCATCTATCCATCCATTCTTCCATCCATCCCTCCATTTACCCATCCACTGATCCATCCATCCATCCATCCATCCATCTGTCCATCTGTCCATCCATCCATCCCTCCATTCATCCATTCCATCTATGAATCTACCCATCCATCCACCCACCCATCCATCCATCAATCCACCCATCCAGGGGATATTTCTCAAGCATCTAGTATGTGTCAGGCCCTGTGGTTGGCAATAGGCCTGAAGTGATAACATGAGTAAACATGGCCTCACTCTGGGGGAGCTTACACTGGGATTAAGAGGCATCAAAACCTCTTGGCCTGAAGCCCTTAAGAAAAGCTGTGTCCCCAGATTCTTCAGCAGCCAGACCACAGGCCTTGAGGAGAGTGGGTGTAGTTACTGAAACACCTCTGCGTCCTGCCCTAGAGATGCCATTGGAAATGGGCATGTGGCTGGCATCCTGACTGCCTCTCGGACAGTGGGGGCCAGGGTCAGAGAGAAGGAAATATAAGGGAAATAGACTGTTTTGTTAGCTGGTTCAAAAAAGAGCTTCCCTTGGATGCCTGAGTATCTAAAGGAAAATCATCGTCTCTTTTCTGAGCCAGACTGATGATTTTATTTACGGGGCTAGGGAATGTGGAGGAAAGCACGCAGACATTGAAACCCCGGCAGCGGGCAGCCGCTGACACTCAGGCACACTTTGCCTCTGGCTTCCAGGCAGACAATTTCAGGGGTGCTTTCCCCCCTGGAAGGGGCCCTCGGGGACCTCCTCTGAGGCACTGGTGAAATAAGGCGTGGTCGTTCCCACACCAAACACTTACCAGGGACCAGACCCTGGGGACGCACTACCCCTGCTCCCTGCCCTTCTCTCTCCCTCCCTCCCCTGTGGTCTGTCTACCCTCCCAGAGGCACATGCCCCTCCTAGAATGCCTTGTTCCAGGCATTTGTGCCCCGGAGTCTAAAGGGATGCTCAGCCAGTGGTTGGGACGAGCAAATGTTTCCAGCGAGTGAGAACAGAAGGAAGGGGGGCAGCTGCTGGCTTGCTGCATTGCCCACCTGGCCAGGGGTCCCTCTGCCCTGCAGTCTTTGACCCTGATTGGCCGAAGACCTTGAGAGCCTCCTCCGACATTGGAGGCTTTGTCTCCAAATGGCCCCACAGAGAGGCCACTTGCTGATGCTCATGTTCACCTCTTCAAGATTAGACAGAGTCCTCTTTAATTATCACGGTCACCCCTCCTCCTGGGCCCAAGCAGCCCCACGCCTCTCTCCAGGAGGCCAGACAGCGGGGTTGGCCCCAGGCGGCTCTGGTGTCCCCTGGAATGTCACACGGTTGCTTCAGCGGTTTGGGGAGGGAGGAGCTCTCGGCGGGGCACCTCTCCTGCCTTCCTCGGGGCTCCAGCGACCCCTGCTGTCCCCAGCACCGGTGTCTTCTCTGGCTGTTTCTTATGGCGCTTCCAGACCAAACGAAAGCTTTTGTCGTAAACCCTGGGCCGGGCTGCCCTGCAGAGCCTGCGGCTCGGCGAGCCACGGCCCTGGTGAGCCTGGTGGGAAGGGGCTGCCCCGGGCCAGGCCTGCTCAGCTCCTGATGTCGGGACGGCTACAGAGTCCAGGGCCCCGTGCAGAATGAAGTGGGGGGCCCTCATCTGGACCAGGGATTTCAGGTCAGTGACAGCAGAGCATTTAACCACACACGGTCCCTCCTGTGCGTCGGGCCTGCAGGCTGTGCGGTCTCAGGCCGTGAAACTGGCCCCCTTCGAGGACGGGCAGCGCAGGTGGGCTGCCAGCCAAGCCCGCTTCGGAGGACGCGGCCCCAGCGCCTGCTGACTGCAGATCCACCCCTGAGAGAACCCACACCCAGTGGGAAGGCGCTCCCTTTCATTTTATTTACTTGGGAAACCTTGAGCTCAAAAGGAGACCTGCTTTTGGTATTTCTGGGTAACTGTTTCTCCTCGGCATTTCACACCAAAGTCAGCACTGGAATTCCCGGTTCCCCCGCAAGAGTCCAGCCCCGCCCTCCTGCCGCCGCCCGAGCTGGCTCAGCCCAGAGGACGAGGACGCAAGGGGCGTCTGAAGGCCGATGGCCGCTCCAGGGAGTGCGTCGCCTGCCCGCCCCCGTTGCTCCAAGGGCAGGATGGTCGATCCACCAAGTGCCAAGGCAGTGACTAGCGTCCTGCAGAACAACCTAGGCCCCCTGCACCTCTCACGCACACCTCCATTTCCGCTTGTTCCTTTCGCCCGATGTGACCCCAAAGCCTCGCTCAGCACCAGACTCTGCGCAGGAGACACGTGGCGTCCGAAGTTAGATGGCTCTGCGACAGGCCCCCTCAGAAAAGCCGGGGGTCACAGGCTGGCAGTCCCCAGGGATCAGGGTGGCATGCTGGGCCTGGAGGGGAGGCCTCTGGTCCTCTGCAAGGACGCCTGCAGGCCACAGCCCCTCCTCACCCAAGCCGGCCAGAGAGGAAGCAGAGAACTCGGCCAGGGGGGCGGGGTGGGGGGGAGGGGAACCGTCCACCTGTCCCTGCACACTCGGCTCCGTGTCTGGGCCTCCATGGACCTGCTCACCTCCAGACACTTGGCACACGTTCCCTTCTGTCTCCCGCCACGTCCTGAGGTTGCATCTTGGGAGATGAGAAATCCAACCATGCCACCATGTATTAAGTGTTTCCTGCTTGCTCTCATGAACTAGGAAATGTGCTCCAGGGGGGTACCCACCTCAACCTCCTCAGGCCCCATCTCAGAAGTGAGGAATGTCTCCCGGGGCCACCCCTGGCTGCTCACCCCTAGACCCCACAAGGTGACAAGTCGGTGGGAGATGACGGGACCCAGATCGGGGGAGAGGTCAAGTCCATATGCCGAATTCCAGATTGAAACCTCATGTTCCAACTTGCGACTCTCTGTCCCAGCGCGGTGAAGCCCTCGGGAACTCTCCCGTCCTCCCTGGGGTTGGGAAGCCGCTCTGGGCAGTCCTCACACTCCTTGTGAGACTAAGGCATGAGCCCCTCTCAGGACTGTCACCTCGCAGGACGCACACCAGAGCCTTCGGGGGCAGCTTGCAAGTGTGTCAGCTCCCTCTGCCGCGTAACAAACAGGCACAAACTCAGCGGCTTAAAATGACACCCATTTCCGGGCTCGTGTTCTGTAGGTCAGAAGTCTGGTGGGCTCTGCCTTAGGGTCTCACAAGGTGGAAATCAAGGTGATGCATACCTGGAGGCGTCTACTTCCTGCTCATCCAGGTTGTGACGGATCCAGATCCCCCTTTTCCCGCTGACTGTCAGCCAGGGCCCCTCTCACCCCCTTAAGACACCCGCATTCCTCAGCACGTGGCCCCCTCCACTTTCTCCAGCAGCTATGCCCTGAATCTGCCCTAAGCGTCAGCTTCTGACTCCCGTGCAGCCACCAGCCAAGGCAGCACCGTGATTTTAGCGCCACGAGGCTGCCTCGTCCCACCCAGACATTTCCCCCCATGTCTAAAATGTAGCCCAATCACGGGGCGACCCCCCCATTGCATCCACATCTGGGGATCCACACCCCACATCCTCTGGCACCTTTGACCATGTCTCCCACCTGAGAGCAAGCTGATGAACTGTGGACACGGGTCACTCGGAGACCACCAACAACACGTCAGTGTTCAAATGCATGAAATGAAGAATGGTCATGTTGGCTTTTGCAGGATGATTCTCTAGAAGGTTCTCCGGAGGGTTCCATACATAAGACCTGAATGCTGCCACTACTCTCATCTTGGGCAAATTTCCTAATCCTCCTGCGCCTCCCTTGCCCCATCCGTGAAATAAAGATCGGGACGATAGTGTGTCAAGGGTGCTCGTGGAAGCTGAGGCGGGTCACCCACACGGTCACCGACGCGGGCGCGTCCAGGGCCCACATGGAGAGTTGTGTGGTCCAGGCTCCAGGAGGAAGCCGGCGGCCTGCAGTTAGGACACAAAGCAGAGCGAGCTGCTGAGAGGAGGCGGGCATGCACGCACGAGTTCCTCCCTGCTCCTGTCCCCGCGGGGACGCGACACCAAGCCCCTGCGTTCGTGTTTCCCCGTCTCGCTTCCACGGCGAGAAGGGACAGACGTCCTGCTCACGGCATCGCAGGGGCGGCAACCTCCCTTTGCATGCGAGGCTCGGGTTGGCAGGTCACGGAGGGGACCAGAGCTCCCCCGGTGCCACCGTGTCTCCGCACCAGGATGGGACGGCCCCCGCTAAGCCCACAGCGTGTGCCCAGCCCGAGAGGTGGACGGCGGCCTCCCTGCCAGGCCACGCTGCCAATGCCAACAGTGTCACCTTTAACTGTAGCCCCGAAGTACCTTTTCTCAGCGGCTTCTTGACCCGCTGGAAGAGCTGAGATGCAGGACGGGGGGCAGGGTGGGCCCGAAACTGCGAGGGGTGCTTCCCGGCCCTTCCACGCGGTGCTCGGAGCCGAGGCGCCGGGGGTGCGGTCACCTCTGGCCCCCCGGGAATCGGGCCTAATGTGTGTCCTTGCAACATCGCAGGCCGGCGTCCCCTGGGAGGCTTCTCAAACACCCCAGTTCAAGGGTAAAATTCCACTCAGGGCCATGGGGACCGAACCAAACGCCGGGGCTGGTGTAGACACTGTTGGCCGGAGCCTCCCTGGGGCAGGAGCACCGCCTCCTCCTTCCCAGAGGCTGGTAGGGCGGCCATGACGCGGGGCACCAAGGAGGAGAGGGCCGTGTGCACCCCCCGCCCGGAGACACTTCCCCCCACAGGCCGCAAGCACGCGCTCTTCTCACACCCTGGGCGTGGTGCTGTCCTGTGGCAAAGACCTCGAGGTCCGATGTGAACAGCTTGCAAGGTGATGGGGTGTCAGCTGAGATGTGTGAAGGTCACAGCTCTGGTGTGGACAGACCTCAGGGAGACCCTGCCCCTTTCCACCCCCTGTTCCCCCCCAAATCCCAGGTCCTGCATGACCCTCCCCAGCCCCCCTGCTGCCCCCAGGCCTCCGCTGCTCCATGTCTCCTTTGGGACCTCACACCTATTCCTCTCCCTGTCCCATTCACCAGGCCACAGCGCAAACGTCACCTCCTCTGAGACGCCTGCCTGGCCTCCTCCCAACCCCAGCCAGTCGCTCCATGTGCCTTCTCTCCCTTCTTGGTGTCCGTCTCCCTTCTCGACGAGAAGCCCCAGGGCTGGGCCTTGTCTGGACCACTGAGCAATAATCTAGGGTCCAGCCGGTGCCTGGTACATGGAGGCCCTTGACAGATCCTGGTTGAGTGGATGAACTGATAAATGAATGAAAAATCCAAAAATTGGGGTGCCTGGGTGGTTCAGTTGATGAAGCATCCGACTCATGGTTTCAGCTCAAGTCATGACCTCAGGGACCCGCGTCAGGCTCTGCGCTCAGTAGAGAGTTTGCTTGTCCCTCTTTCTTCCCCCCTCCCCTGCTCGCTTTCTCTCTCTCTCTCTCTCTCTCAAATGGATAAATAAAATCTTTACCCCCAAAAAATCCAAAAATTAAGGGTCCTCTCACAGCTCTTCCCCGTGTCTCCAGAGGAGAGCACCAAGGCTCAGAGGAGTTTCATGGCATGTCCAAGGCCCACCCCCCTGCCAAGACTGTCCCTTGGGAGACCCAGGCCCTTACGTCAGCACCAGCCCAGAGCTGTGGGCCTGCAGGAACCTGCCCTGGGCTGTCCCCAAGGCTGACAGTGTCTATGCTGCTTTCCAGCTCAGAGCGCACGCAGTGGACATGAACGGCAACAAGGTGGAGAACCCCATCGACCTGTATATCTACGTCATCGACATGAACGACAACCGTCCCGAGTTCATCAACCAGGTCTACAACGGCTCCGTGGATGAGGGTTCCAAGCCAGGTGAGCCCCCGGCCCCTGAGGAGCGCCGAGTGAGTGGGAGTCAGCAGGCGAGGAGGCCCCATGCTCAGGGAGCCGTGACCACCCCACGGGCCTCCTCCCCATGGAGGCGCTCACTTAGCAGGTGCATGTCGCACGCACTGCAGGCCGCACGGGACCCCGGGAGCAGGGCCCCTGCTTCACGGGCTCCTAGGTCCAGAGGGGGGTGCAGACAAAAGCCAAGCTAAAGCAAGTACTTAAAGCCACAGCACGGATAGTAAGGCTCGGAAGGAACCCGGGGCGCTGAGAGTCGTGGAGGCGCCTGTAGGTCAGGGAGGACCCCTCTGTGGAGATGACATAGAGGCTGAGAGCTGAGGCATGACAAGGAGCCTCTTGGAGAGAAGGTCTGGGGGGTGGGGGTGTGTTGGAAGGGAGCCTGGGGAAGGAAAAGGCACGGGCAGAGGTCCTGGGGCAGGAGACGAGGTCAGAGAGAAGACCCGACATCCGAGGTTTCCCGCACCACACTTTCCATTTTATTCCAAACCCCGTAGGAAGCCCACGAGAAGGCCAGACTCCCGCGGCCCCAAGCGGTGAGCCCACATGCCTGCAGGCCTCAGTTCCCCTCTGAGCTGACCCAAGGGCCAGTCTTACCCCAGACTTCAGTTTGGCATAGATGACCTTGACCACGTGATCGTGCGCCACGGCCCTTGCTAAGCATGTCTCTGCAGGGGAAGGGCCCCTTCCCTCTCCTCTTTAGCAAAGACAAACCTGAAGGTCCCAGGAGGTGTGTGGGGGGGCCAGAACCCCCAGCCGATGCTAGACCTGGCCTGGGAACCGGCAGCAGCACCTGGGAATGCAGTAGAAATCTAGAACCTCTCAGCCCACCCCCCTCCCCGACTCAGTCTCTGTAGGTGAGCAGCGCAGCCCTGCACTGCCTGATGTCTCCTGCAGGGACAGGGGGCATCCCTGGGCCAGGTGCCCAGCCGAGGGCTGGGCGGGTGGAGCTGAGCTGAGCACCCCCAGGGCCGCCAGGAGTAGCCACTGAAATGCAGGATGCCCAGGGGCACGGGAGGATCAGAACAACTATTTTCATGCATACTTATGCACCAGGCAACATTTAGGAGCCGCCTACAGTGACGAAGTACTGCTTTTGTCCTGAACTTCAAGTGTCCCCCGGCGTCTGTAGCTTAGCGGGCAACCCCACCCCGGCGGCCCTGGCGAGTATCCCGTCCCAGGAGGGCGTCCGGGCTCCTGGGAAGCCCTGTGGCTATGGGCACACGGACCCTCGAGCACCGGGAGCCTGAAGCTCAGCCGGCTTCCCGCTTCCTGTGGTCGGAGGGGTCAGCCGCATCCCATGCAGCCCACGGTGGGGTGGCGAAGCCAAGCATTTATCATCGCTTCCCCGCCCGGAGCAGGTTGTCATAGTTCTGTCTCCAGGGGCTGCTTTTTCAGCAAGGTGAACTGTGTTTTTGATTGATTGTCTCGGAATTGCGAGACGCAGGCCAGCCCGGTGTCAGTGAAGGGACGGCATGTGACATTATGTCTGCCCACACCTTGGGCAGCTTCTCCCCACAGCCTCTGAGGAGCAGGGACAGGCTGCCGACGGGCAAATTAGCTCCAAGCGGCCAGCTCCTTAGGCAAAGGGGTGGGGTCGTGGGTGTCAGGCTTGGGGGTGCTTTCTCGTTAGCACAGATATGGCGGGCCTCTCTCCCCACGACCCGGCACACTCCATAAAGGTGCCTGGATATCATAAATCACACCTCCCTTGTCTTACTTTAGAACAAATCAATAGAGAAAGTCTTCCCAAATGTGTAACTGGCTTTACTCCTTAGGATAACAAAAGCAGCAAATTGTTGTGGCTCCTCCTCAAAATCCTGATAAGCTTTTAAGTTGGAGATCGGAGCTGCCCCTGCCCCCCCATCGCCCCATCACCCCAGCTCCACAGGGCCACTTGGAATGCCGAGCATGGCCTGAAAGACCGGAAGGCTGGTGTGGATCCCAAGATGGGTCCTCTTTCCCCGTTCACTCCTGTGTCTTTCATGGACTGTTTGCACTAGGTGTGGACTGACTTTCAGGGTCCCTGGGGGACCCCGCATCTGTCTCTGATCCCGGAACAGCCCTCAGAGGGGAACAGGGATGCCACGGCTTTGTGCAACGCCCGGGACGCAGCGGGGCCGTGCTGCTCCCTCACGTGCCCGGCCAAGGCGAGTTGACCCCAGACAAAGCATGCCGTGGTGTCCTGGAGGCAGAAGTGCCCAGGGCTCGGAAACAGTCTCCGGGGTGTCCTCCCTTGCGTCGGTTAATCACCGTAATAGAAGGTTTCACTCGGTGCCTTTGCGGGGTAAGGAAAACCTATCACCAGAAATTAGCCCTTATTCCCTGGCATGATGGGTTAAGGAAAGGTTTCAGATGTACATTCTAAAGGAAAACAAATGGAAAGATGTGTTAAACATTGACTCACCCAGATACAAACCTTTTAAGGTTTGGGTAGTTCATATGAGGACATTAGCAAAGTGACTCAGGGGTGGAGTCTCAGGAGGAGCCCGCATTCACCCCTCATTCTTTCCCCAGCCCCGGTGCCCCGCCGTGGTACGGAATCCTCTTTGGTGACAGGCTCGGAGGGTGTGGAAGCCCCAGGGTGGCCCGTCCTATCTGGTGCAGCAATGGTCATTGTGGTTTGGGGTCAAGGGTGCCCGCTGCTCTGATCTCAGCTGTTAGATTTCTGGGTCTCCAAAACCCACCTTGAGAGCCCCTGGAAAAGGGAATGCATTGGCTCACATAATTGCCAAGTCCAGAGACAGGAAGCAATCTCGGGTGCTGTGGCTAGAGTGGGACTGGCCAGGGCCTTGCTTACCTCGGTCTGACTCTCCCCTCCTCGGTGCTGGCTCATTCTCAGGGAAGTTCTCTCTTCCTGTGGACAAGACGCCTCAGCAGCTGCAGACATAACCATGAGCCCTGGGAGAGGGCCCACTTCTTGCTGGAGTCCAGCAGGGGCCCTGGGAGATCCCCGTGATCTGGCTTGGGTGCTGTGCCCATCCTGAGGCAGTCCCCACGGCCAGTGCATGGACAGTGAGCCTCTTTCAGGCACAAACAGAGTCCGGTTCTACACCCCTCCAAGTCATTGGGTCTGACCCTGTGGCTGGTGTGGATCCCCCCCAAGGAAAACCAGATCGTTGCTTCAGAAAAGGGGGCTGGATACCAGGTAGGCTCAAATAGCAGGTGTGCATCACATGCAGTTGTAAGAAATAATAGAGACACCCCACAAATCTTCACCCGTTTCCCCCGGTGGGAACAGCTCGCAGAACTGTCATGCATGATCACGCCAGGACGTGACACTGGTGCAATCACAGGCCTCACTCACACGTCGGCAAGTTTCCCAGCGTGCGCCCACGCAGACGTGCGTGGGTGCGCTTCCGTGCAGTCTCCCCACGTGTGTAGATTCCTGTGACCGCGGTCAAGCGGCTGAACAGCTCCTTCGGCAGGGCCCCTGTACTGCCTTTCAGAACGACAGCTTCTTCCCTCCCCCACCACCCGCCCACCGACCCACCATCCCTAACCCCTGCCAGGCGCTGCTCTAAGACCTCCCTTCGGATGCCCTTCTTTAACGCTGCGACAGCCCTACCAGATAAGCACGTTTCTTTTCCCCACTTTGGAGATAAGGGAGCGAAGGCATAGAAAGGAGGCAAGATTTATTTTTTTTTCCTTTTTTTTTTATTCTTATGTTAATCCCCATACATTAATTACATCATTAGTTTTAGATGAAGTGTTCCATGATTCATTGTTTGTGCATAACACCCAGTGCTCCATGCAGAATGTGCCCTCCTCAATACCCATCACCAGGCTAACCCATCCTCCTCCCCTCTAGAACCCTCAGTTTGTTTTTCAGAGTCTGTCATCTCTCATGGTTCGTCTACCCCTCCGATTTCCCCCGCTTCATTCTTCCCCCTCCCGCTACCTTCTTCTTCTTCTTTTTTTTTTTTCCTTAACATATATTGCATTATTTGTTTCAGAGGTACAGATCTGAGATTCAACAGTCTTGCACAATTCACAGCACTTACCAGAGCACATACCCTCCCCAGTGTCTATCACCCAGTCACCCCATCCCTCCCCCCCACCCCCCACTCCAGCAACCCTCAGTTTGTTTCCTGCGATTAAGAATTCCTCATATTAGTGAGATCATATGATACATGTCTTTCTCTGACTGACTTATTTCACTCAACATAATACCCTCCAGTTCCATCCACATCATTGCAAATGGCAAGATCTCATTCCTTTTGATGGCTGCGTAATATTCCATTGTGTATATATACCACTTCTTCTTTATCCATTCATCTGTTGATGGACATCTTGGCTCTTTCCACAGTTTGGCTATTGTGGACATTGCTGCTATAAACATCGGGGTGCACGTACCGAAAGGAGGCAAGATTTAAACCCAGGCAGTCTGGCTCGTGAGCCACGGTGCTCACCATGGTACACACTGCTTCCCCTCCCCAGTCTGTGTCAGGAATGCATCAGCCGCAAGTCACAGAAAACCCACCTTTGTACCAGGAGGGGTTTGGGGGAGAGCTTGAAGTTCCCATGCCTCTCCCTCTGGTTTCTCACCCCATGGTCCCTTGGAGGCTGCAGTGCCTCCAAGCATCACATCCACTATCAGGCAGAAGGAAGGAGAAGGAAAGAGAAGGACAGAATGTAGCTCGGGCAGTGTCTCCCCAGAAAAGCACAGGTTGTGTAAGAAAGTGCCTTTCTCCAGGATAGAAAAATATAAACCCCACCCTCAAGAAGTCCATCGTCCAGTTGAGGAACCCAGAAATCCGTACGTTATGTACGTGTGAACGAGTGGTAGAGATGCACATCCAGCAAAGGCAGAGAAGCAAACATGCCAGGCCTTCAGGAAAGGAGAGCATTCTCCTGCCTCAGGGCCTTTGCACATGCTGTGTCCTCAGCCTGAATGTCCTCTCCCCAGTCACTGTGACACTGGCCCCTTTTCCTCCCCCAGCTCACATATCACTCCTGCAGAGGTGTCTGCCCTGCCTGCTTTCCATTAATACTGCCTTACTTGTTGGGTTAGTTACTCAGTTTGCGGCCAGCTTGCAGCACTGGGCAGAGATCCTATCTGTTCTCCTCACCTGGACAACAGCAGGACTCAGTGGACCCCAGCCCTCGCCTGACCCTCTGGAGGCTACCCGGTGCTCAGGACAGGCCCGGGTCCTGCGCCCTGGAGCTCGGAGCTGCTCGGCCATCAGCTCTACCAGGCAGGCTTCGCGAACCTCACAAGGAAAGAGTAATAATCCACAGTGATTATCTTTTAACTAAAAAAGGCTTTAATTGGAATTCCTGATTTCCCTAACCCCTTGTAAGTGTGTGAGGGCCTATGTTATAAATTCTGAAATTAACGTCCCCTTAAAATATTAAATAGCAGAGAAATCTATATGCTGAAAATGAAGTCAAAGAAGGCTTCGTCTAGATAATGCAGTTTTTGCTTAAATAGATTATTCTATTAGCGGCCCGTTTATTTATTTATTTTATTTCTGTGCCGGCGGAGTTCTCCCTGAGATGAATGCCACGGACTAATGCACAGATGGCACCACATACTCGAAAGTCATCTGAATATTAAGAATTTAAATCTTTAGCCTCAGTGATTTGAGCAGAAAGCCAATTATGGGGCTGAATTAGTTTTCAAATTAAACTGCAGTTTAAGGCTTGTGAAATTAATCCTTTAAGGCGGACGGCAGCGCTCGAACATGAATTCTGAGGGAGAGCCGACCCTCCGCTTTCTCCCCTTTTCCTGTTGGTGCAGCCAGTAAAGAGACGCCCTGCACCTCGGGCGGCGGGCAGCGTCCCCGCTTAGATGAAAACACAATCCTGACGTTCTGTTTCATTTGCCAAGAAAAATGGAAACCTCGCTGCTGGCAAGAGAGGCCGGAGCAGGCGCCCAGAGGAAGGAAGGATCCCTGGAAGGATGCTTCGCTCCAGGCCCGTGTAGGGGGGATGCACCTTCACTCCCACATGGCTGCAGAAGTGAGCTGCTAGTGTGAGTTCTTCCTCCTCGCAGGGCACCCCCGGGACTGCAGCCAAATGGCTCCCGTGGACACACCATGGGATGTTCCGGGTGCACTCCGTGTAATTGGGATCGCTGGGGCTCAAGGTTGTGTGTGGACTCAGACCCGGCCGGCCGGAGGAGGCAGGAGGCCCAGGAGCACCTGCAGGCCAGGGCCACACCGACCAGACACTCGGGGACTGGCCCTGCTCACGCCCCAGGCACCAGCTCACAGGCAGCTCTTCTGCTCACCCCGCGCCCCACAGAGGACATCCCGCTTCCAGAAGAGGACCCCCAGGCTCCAGAAAGCTCAGTGACGGTGCAGAACCAGGCCCCGGGAGCGGCAGCCAGGGTCTGATCTGGACTGAGCCCTGCCGGTCCCACCCTGAGCCCAGCTTGGCCTCAGAAGTCACCCAAGGCCACAGAAAGGCATCTCTTTGGAAAGGTCTCTCATCTCGTGCCTTGTCAGCCAGGGGTCAGCTGCGCCCACCTCAGCCCCAGCTTAATCCCTGTACTGGGTGGAATGGTGTCCACCCAGAACCTCAGAATGTGGCCGTCCTCGGAAACAGGATCTTTGCAGACGTAGTCAAGACGAGCTCTGATCCACTAGGACTGGTGACCCTTTAAGAAGGAGAGATTAGGACCGAGGCTGACACCTTGATTTTGGACTTCTGGCCTCCAGAACTGGGAGATAATAAAGTTCTCTTGCTTACGGCCGTCCCCTTGGCCTGGCACACCTTCCTAGCCCTCCTGCACCTTCTCTGTGCCCAAGGGAAGTCCACCCACCCTGCCCGAGCCTTGTAGGAGGGTGCGAGGTCATGGCCATCAGCCACTGCCTGTTGGGGCCCCAGCTCTAGAGCCAGGCGTGGGGTCCATCCACCCAAACCCCAGCGTGGAAGGGTGTGGAGGAGGCCACAGCGTCTACTGCAGGCTGTGAGGACCGCCGGGCTTCAGGGAAAAGAACGCCACGACCAAGGCCAGAACGGGGGTCAGAACGGGAAGCCGTTGCATGTCAGGAGGAGACGGCGGCACGGGGACCCACAGCTCAGGGCCCGGGCAGGGTGCAACCCAGGTTAGAGCACGGCCCTGGCTCAGCACACGTCCTGTGCCCACTGGGTGGGCACACACACGTGGGGTCTAGACCATGCACAGACAGGAAGGAAGGCTGCCCCCGCCAAGAGGGCCCTCCAGGCTCTCAGGAATTCCTCCAGCGTCTAGCCATCTCCTCTGGCCTGGGCTCTGCTCCAGGGCCCTGAACGCTCCTATTTCATCCCTGCTGTTCCACAGACCCTGTCCCTTTCCCACTCGGGGTAGGGCGCTCCCACATGCGTCAGCCACCTGACCATGGACTGGCGACCCAGCCAGGCTTTCAGAATCCCTCCTTCTTGAGAGAAACCAAGTCGCAGTTTAGGCTCTAAACACAAAGTCACATCTTCTATTTCTCAGTTGCCTTTTTTCTTTTTCTATTTTCTTCTTTTTTTTTTTAGTAACATCTTACTTTCTGATAATCGAGTGATAGCCTTTGAAGGAACCGTGGAAGGTACAGAGAAAATCACAAAGGAAAACTCAAACTCCCACATACGGTGCCGCACTCAGAGATTGCATGTCCATCACACGCCCTCTGGCCTCCCCTCCTTTGCATAAACACGTTGTTATTTTAGAGATTGGGGTCACACTGAACAGTCTAGAGCCCTCGTTCTTTTCCAGTGAGCCGCACGTATGTCATGAAAATTTCAAATAACATTAACTATCCTTCTACAACATTTTAATGGCTTCATACTACTCCATGATAGCAAAGTTATGATAACATCATAATTTATTTAACCAACACCCTGCTGTACTACGGTTAATATCATTTGCTTATTGATTGTGCCCATGGCTTGTCTGCACCACCAGATGTGAGCCTCACGGGTCAGGGGTTTTTTCCACTTGAACTTTTTATTTAAGATCGCTGTAGATGGGGGCGCCTGGGTGGCTCAGTCGTTGAGCGTCTGCCTTCGGCTCAGGTCATGATCCCAGGGTCCTGGGATCGAGCCCCGCATCGGGCTCCCTGCTCCGTGGGAGGCCTGCTTCTCCCTCTCCCTCTGTCTGCCACTCTGCCTACTTGTGCTCTCTATCTCTGTTAAATAAGTAAATAAAAATCTTTTAAAAAAAAAAAAAAGATCGCTGTAGATGCACACACAGCGTGCAACCTAAGACAGAGTCCCCAGTCCTTCGGTTCCCCTGGTGGTAACGTGGAAATGAGCGAAGCCCACCCCAATGAGCTCTGTTTATTCAGAGCCAGCTGGAGCCAGGGAGTCGGCCCCCACCACGTGCACTGGGCAAAGACTCGAAGGCGGGCAGCGGAACAGAGAGCTTCATGGTGGGGAAGGGGCCGCTCAGCTGTGCCCTGATGGGGCTTGGGCCTGGAGAAGTGGGAGGTGGACATCCTGTGTCATTAGTTGGGGGCATACTTCTCTGGCTGGCCCTGAGTCAGAAGCCGGGACAAAAACTGGGGAAGCTGTCAGTTATCCATCAAGTCCCCGCAGTTCTGGGCCAATGGTTACAGGGTGACTGGCTTCCTGGATTGTTACTAGAGATAGAGGGTCTGACTTCCTCCAAGTCTGACCTGCGGGGAGCTGGACCTCCCACACTGGTTCCCCTGGCTGGTGGGTAGACCTCCCGGGCCGGGTCCCGCGGACGGTGTGTTAGAGTCCTATCTTCATGTCGGATTGACTGTCATTTCGCGTGTGTTCAGTCTCTCCATCATGTCTTGGCAGAACCACAGGACAATATGCCAGCCAGGATATTTGGGGTGGACACAGTCAAGATACAGAACATTCCATCCCTAGGAGGATCCTCATGTTGGGGATTTAATGGTCACACCCACCCCTGTGCATCGGGGACTTTGTGTATCTCTTTTGCTCACGGACATGCAATGCTGAACACGGTGCTTGGCACATAATGGATATTTAATAAATATTTGTGGAGGATTTCAGGCTTTGCTATCAGGAACCGTGTCAGCACGGACCGCTGGGGGCGCAAATCAATCATCTATTGCATATCTGTGATTTTTTTCCTGAGGATAAATTTCTAGAAGTGGATTTGTCAACTGGACACATTTTAAAGGCACATGGGTATAGAGAGCCAGCTGCGTCCAGAAGCTGAGGCCTTGTGCTCCCTGGACACTGTAGGGGGTAGGGTGCCCATTCCCTGTATATCCCTACTATTCTCTATTGTTGTTATTTTTAAAGAGCATTTGCGTTTGGGGCATGTAAAAACGCCCTTCTTTCGTATCTTTGATCAGTAATAAAATTGTTGTTGTTGTTTTCAAAAAGGAGGAGCAAAGAGTGTCTCTGTGATAAAGATTTGAAATTTAGGCTCCTTGACTGGAGACTAAGCCAAGGGGCCACGGTGGGTGTGTCAGGCGGCGGGGTCACCGGCCAGCTTTTCCTACATTGTACCTTCTGATATTTTCCCATGAAAACGCGCTGGTTTCCATGGGTGGGTTTCATTTGTGTAATCGGAAAAGAATTATTAGAATTCTTTTTTTTTTTAAGATTTTATTTATTTATTTGAGACAGAGAGAATGAGAGACAGAGAGCATGAGAGGGGGGAGGGTCAGAGGGAGAAGCAGACCCCCCACCGAGCAGGGAGCCCGATGTGGGACTCGATCCCGGGACTCCAGGATCATGACCTGAGCCGAAGGCAGTCGCTTAACCGACTGAGACACCCAGGCGCCCGAATTATTAGAATTCTATCATTTGGTTTTAAAAAGCAGACTCCTGAACATAGCAAATAAGGTGGATGCCTAGATGTAACGTGATGTTATAACGAGCCCAAAACTAAAGGACCGGTCTCGTTGCCAAACATTCAGATCCGAGTCCTCCATGTCTGGGGCCCGGGGGGAACAGCAAGGGGCGCAGACTGACTGGGTGGGCTCTGCAAAGCAAGAGCCTCAGCCACATCCAGACTGCACACACTCTGCCTCCAGAACTTTCTCTCAGAAGGCACCAAATTTGATGCTGAGCCTGGGATTTTAAAGCTTTGGGAATACTTCCTCCCCAAACTCTGATGCCCTGGTTCACCAGTCAGGGGCCGTGCTGGGAGCTGGGACTTGGTCAAGGAGTTCATGATGAAGTTGAAGACAGCTGAAACAGGGTTCCTGGGTGCTTAGAGCCCTACCCCCTCCCTGTCCTCTCACCCTCCCCTTCTCAGGCCTGGAGGCCTAGCTGCTCAGCTTGAAACCCCAAGCCCAGTTCAGCCCCAGCTTCAGACATCTACTCCCAAGAAAGGATCGCATCAAGGTAGGGCACACACTCCTCCGCACCCCTGCAGGGCCCCGGACAGCACATTGTTCTGGAGCAAGGAACTGAACTAAAAACATGCAGCTCAGGACAAGGGCCTCCAGGACTCCAGTGCCACAGGGCTAGGAGTTTGTGCCAGTCGGAACTCTGGGTTGCAAGTGACAAAAATTCGAAGTAAAATGGCGTAAGGTGTGAAGGGAAATTCATGGGCTCAATTACACAGAAAGTCTATAGGGTACCTTAAATTTTCTGTTAACCTAAAACTGTTCTTAAAAAAAAAAGTGTGCATGTTTAAAATAGTCTTTAGGTAGGGGCACCTGGGTGGCTCAGTCGGTGAAGTGTCTGCCTTCAGCTCAGGTCATGATCCCCAGGTTCTGGGTTCTAGGTTCAAGTCCCACATCGGGCTCCCTGCTCACTCAGTGCCACCTGCTTCTCAAATAAATAAATAAATAAATAATGATAAAATTAAAAGTCTTTAGGCAATAGCTTCAGGTGCAGGTTGATCCAGGGGCTTCCTAGTGAGAAGCTGTCACCTGAGCCCCTCTTGAGACCCCAAGATGGCCCTGTCCTTCAGCCTCTTTATTTGTGGCCAGAAAGTGACCATCATCCCAGCCTCACTCACTGACACAGGCAGACCCAGGGGCAGGGACAGCATGTTGGTTTCCCAGGAATCCCAGCAAACATGGTTATTGCCAACTCTGATGGGTAAGGTGCCCATAGCTGAACCGATCACTGTGGCCAGGGGGAGGGATGTGCTCAGCCAACCAGGGCCTCGCAAGGCAGGGAAGGATGGACACCAACAGGACCTTCAGGTGCCGCCCTCAGAGAGTGGGGCTGTGCTGTCTTCCACCAGGGAGCTCAGCCCTACGTGTGGTCGGGGAAACAGACACCGAGCAGTGGGGCGGCTCAGGCAGTTGCCCAGCCCCTTGGATCTGAAACGCCTGCACCCCTGCACGTGTGCTCCCCCAGGGTGCACAGCCTCCCCTGCAGGCGCTCCTGCCAGCTCCTTTCCCGTGTGTCCCTCAAGCACGTACTCCATGCCTTCCGCAGAGCCGGCCCCGGGCCAGGCCCCGCTCCTTCTCCGGGCGCCTCCAGGTCCCCACTGCACCACCCTCCATGTGTGCTCGGCGGAGCCCCGGCAAACACTGAGAGCCGGGTCTTGAGCCGTGTGGCTTGGGGAGAGGGAGCTGGGTTCGGAGTTGGAAAAGCTGGCCCTGCAGCCCGTCCTGCTCTCCCCCTGCCCCCCCCGGCCCCCCGCCGCTGAGAGAGAAGGAAGTCAGAGCCGATGCCTCACAGGAACCCTGAGCTCTAGAAGAAGTCCTCCGAAGCCTCGTGGGAAGTGAAGGCGGCAGGTTTGCTTTCCAGCCTGCCTCCGGCGACGTGGGGTTCCCTCCGTCTCCGGGAGATGGGGCTCGGCTGGCGATGTCTGCCCCGGGTGTGCCCCTGGGGCAGCAGCGGACAGAGCAGATCATTCCCGTCTGAGAGCTTTCTCTGTCCCAGGCACCTATGTGATGACCATCACGGCCAATGACGCGGACGACCGCACCACGGCCAATGGGATGGTGCGGTACCGGATCGTGACCCAGACCCCGCAGAGCCCGTCCCAGAACATGTTCACCATCAACAGCGAGACAGGGGACATTGTGACCGTGGCAGCCGGCCTGGACCGAGAGGTGAGGTGGAGGGGGGAGGGGGGCCTCGCCCTTGCGGCCCGTGTGGGAGACGGGACCCCAGCCCAGGTTGGGTGCCCCGGGGGCCCGTCTGCTGCGGCACCTGGCCGGGAGGAAAGCTCTCAGCAAAGCCGTTCCTAAGTGTTCGCCGCCGGCCCTGGGAGCGCACCTGGGAGCGCACCTGGGAGCTGGTCCCCCCGAGAGCTTTCCCAACAGGCGCCGAGGTCTGACCTCTGTGCTCTCAGGAGGCGCCCGCGGCGGGGCCCCGGGGCCGGGGGCCGTTAGCGACCGTCTGAGAGCGTGAGCACCCACCCCCGCCTGGGGCACCAGCCCTACGTCTGACCCGGGCGCCCCCGCCACCATGACCCGGGGCGCACGGACAGGGTGGCACTTTCCACTCAGGGCAGGAATCATCACGGCCAGAGTGACTTCTTTGGTGCTGGGTACGAGGACTTCCCAGCTTCGCGGCCCTTCCCGTGACCCCAGGAGGCCGCACCTCTGTTGTATCCACCTTCGCTCACCCCATCCGTGTGGACTCCAGTGTCCGCCCCGCCCAGAGCCAGACCCTCAGGAGAGGGCGGCATGAGGTGGCTTTGCTGCCACCGGACTGCCATTTTCCCATCGAGTGCGGGGGCGTCTCCAGGCACTGGGCCACTGTTCCCATCTGGGTAGATGACACTGTCCTGGGCACCTGCCTCCCGGGCACCTGCCTCCGGGGCCCCTGGAAGGGTCAGCAGCAGCTCCGGGCTGAAAGCCCCCGGCTGGCGGCACTGAGTAAGCACGCTCAGCTTCCCAGACCAGCATCTCTCCTGCCTCTGGGCCTCCATGACGGCCTCCGGTTTGCTCAGTGACCAGAGGCCGGCGTCTCCTCTAAAGGATACCCGAGTCCGTTTACCCTTGAAAGCACTTGGTTCCCAGGACTGGAGGCTCGTTTGCAGAGCCTGTGTCAGCCGCTCCCTCCCTGGGGGCTCGTTTGCAGAGCCTGTAACCAGCCGCTCCGTCACTGGGGGCTCGTTTGCAGAGCCTGTAGCAGCCGCTCCGTCGCCAGGGGCTTGTTTGCAGAGCCTGTAACCAGCCGCTCCGTCACTGGGGGCTCATTTGCAGAGCCTGTGTCAGCCGCTCCCTCCCTGGGGGCTCGTTTGCAGAGCCTGTAGCAGCCGCTCCATCGCCAGGGGCTTGTTTGCAGAGCCTGTAACCAGCTGCTCCGTCGCCAGGGGCTTGTTTGCAGAGCCTGTAACCAGCCGCTCCGTCACTGTGGGCTCGTTTGCAGAGCCTGTAGCAGCCGCTCCCTCCCCGGGCGCTCGTTGGCAGAGCCTTACTAGCCACACTCATCTTGATGGCGTCCGGCTCCCTCTCCCAAGAAGCACTGCAGTCCTCATCATCTGGGTCCAGGGACCTCACCTTGATCGGGGGCACTGAGCTGGGACCTTGCTACGTGCGGATTTTCAGGGCCCAGCTGCGGCAGGTTCTCACTCCCCAGACTGATTCCGCACACCTGTGATCCTGGCAGGTTTGGAGATGGGGGCACCAAACACCTTGAGTCTAGACCTCACCCCTGGCAAAGCTGCCGGAACTGGTCCAGCCACGCTGCCCCCCCTGCGTCTTCCAAATCAATAAACACCAGGTGGTAGCACAGAAAGTGCCACCCCCACCCCCCCCAGGAAGGGCATGAGGTGCTTTTTTGACATTCCTAAATTGTACTGGGCGGTGCACCGGGGTGGTAGGCTGGGGCAGAGAGGTCACGTGAGAGGGAATTTACACAACCTCATGGCTCAGCAGGATGCAGGGTGGCCCTCGCCAACAGCCTGGCCGGGAGCATGTTAGGGAACACCTCTGAGCCCCAGCCTCAGTGCCCTCTCTGAGAAATGGGCACAGTGATGTCAGCCTGGTGGGCTCGGTAGGGAGGGGATGCGTGCACCCTGGCGGCGGGGCGAGGACTGGTGGGGAGGCTCGCCAAGGGGCTTTAGCTCCACGGAGTCAGATGTTTTCTTGGCCCAGTGTTGGTGGAGATGTGTGACAGGAGAGGGGGACAGAACCTCAGGGGCTCCATGGGTGACTGGGGGATCTCCCAGGGACCAGGGTAGGTGCCTGCTGCATCCAGACCAGGCCCTGGAGTCAGGGATCGGACAAGGGACTGCTCCCCTGGCTCCCAGAAGGATGCTGCCATTAGCTGGGGTGGTGGACCGGCGACTCTATGGGGAAGGTCATTAGAGAGGTCTGCACAGGAACAAACACCCTGTGTTTTCCTTCCTTGTTTAGCAAATTCAGACAGAGGTGCTGGGTGAGGCACAGGGGACAGAGGAGAGCTCGTGAGACAGACAGCGGCTCCCCAAGGCCCCGGGGGGGTTGGGGGGGTGAGGAGCAGAACCTAAATGAATGTGCTGTAGATGGGTGCAGGTGATTGCATGCACAAAGTGTCATGTACTGATGAGATGCTCTCACAATGGGGAAATCAGGGGAGGCTTCCCAGAGGAGGTGACCTTGCTCTGAACCTTGGGGGCTGGTACAATCGATCATATTTTCTGCTGTTTGGGATGAATGACCAGCACCCACTTTCCCTGAATGCTGTGCATCACACATCTAACTTGTTGCAAGCAATCATAGACACCGCTCAGCAGGGTCCTTCATTCAGTCAAAAACTTTGGGGCACCTGGGTGGCTCAGTGTTAAGCATCTGACTTTGGCTCAGGTCATGACCTCATGCGTTCTGGGATCGAGCCCCACAGCGGGATCCGCGCTCAGCAGGGAGACTGCTTGTCCCTCTTACTCCAACCTCTGCCTCCGGGTCACGCAGCTTCTCCTCTGGGTGTCTCTCTGTGTCCCCTCTTCTTATGGGGACGCCAATCATTGGACTTAGGGCCCATCCTAATCCAGTGTGAGCTCATCTTAACTCACAAAAACCCTATTTCCAAATCGGGTCACATTCTGAACTTCCAGAGGGACATGGATGTGGGGGAGACAGTACAGGCCTGACCTGCTGTTCTGGGGTTCCTAATTGTAACAGGCGGCCTTTGAACTCCAGGATGATGAGGAGACAGCCCTCCAAGAGCTCACTGTGGGTAGCCACCAGCCACACGCAGCTGTTTAAACTTCGGTCTTTACCGTTACATGGACTCTGGCATTCAGGTCCTCACCCTTGCCAGCCACGTGGCAGGCGCCCCGCAGCCTGAGCAGCGCCCCGGGACCCACCCCTGATTGCCCTGTGTCTATAGGCAGCCGGCGTGGCCCCTCTGCCCCATGTTCACACGGGGCTGCCCGCCTCACGGAGCCCCGCAGAGACACAGGTGCCCATCAGCTGACCTGAACTGTGACGCAGAGGCTGAAGGAGGCCTGGGCCTCACCTTGGGGTTCTCGGGGTACACCGCTGTCCTCAGCCTTCAGCGGGTGGCGGGCAGGCAGGTGGGCAGGAGGACATGCAGGGGGCAGGGGGACAGGTTCTCTCACCAGCCCGGGTCGCAGAGCTCTGGGCCCCACCGTCCCCACTGGGCCGCGGTGCCAGCGGCCCCACATGCCCCCCGGCCGCCACCGCAGCAGATTCCGGCTCCTGCCCAGCAAAGCCTCGCCATCCGCAGAGGGCTTCTGTTCAGTATTTGATGAGCGTAGACTTCAGGCGCCGGAAACAGGGAGGCAGGAAGGCTGAGGGCCTTCCTCTCAGCTCTGTCCCACCTGGGGGGCCTGGGCCTCTCCTTCGGGGCAGCTGCCTTGGGGTCTGCTCAGTGTCCAAGGGCCCCTCACCAGCTGCCCCTCCCCTCCTCCCGCCCAGAGCACATGCTCTCTGCATCTTAAGCGAGTCAAGTGAAATAATTAGACACAAGCTGTCTGCACTAATTAGCACGTCCGCAGACCACAGGTTGTGATTGCCCTGAGACCGCTGGCGGACGCTCCCTGGACCGTCGGCGTCTCGCGGCAAGGCCTTGTGTGCGCGCCAGGCCTGCAGGGAGCCCAGTCGGGGAAAGGAAGGTCCCTGGACAGAAGGAGTGGCAGGGAGTCTGCAGGAGGGAGCCGGTGCCTGAGACACACCAGGTGCCCCAGCGCCTCGGTGCCCATGCTGCCCGCAGCCCCCACCTAGCTTCCTGCTCCTCCGGTGCTGAGGGCTGGCCCACCCCTCCACCGCCTCCTTGTGCCTCTCTCCCGTCCCCAGGTGCTTGAGGCCCTGGTTCTTCTTGTCTTGCCAGACATCACCCCCAGGGAGGCCTCCCCGACCACTCTGCTCAGGGCCTGTGCCCTTCCTCCTCCTCTCCCTGAGCTGGGCAGGTTCCTTCATAGCCCCCGCTCAGAGGAGACTGCACGTGAGCTTGTTGGCTCCTTTACTGTGAGTTCCCCTCTGACACAAGCTCTGTAGGGCAGGCCCAGTGTGTTCAGGCATCACTGACCGACCAGCACTCAGCTGCATGCCTGGGGCACTGGAGCAGCTCAAGAAATGTGTGGAAAGGTCAGGGGGTGGGCGTGGCAAGGGCAGGGCTGGCAGAGGGGCAGATCCAGGGGCAGGGCAGCAGAGCTGTGACCCCTGCCACCTTGAGCTCAAAAAGATCAGTATTTGCTTTGATTTTTTTGTTTGTTTCCCAGCTACTGAGCACTCCAACCTAGGTGTCCTCGCTCTTTGGGGCCTTGTATACTAGATTGCCAGAGTCCGTGAAAGATCATACCTCAAATTTTATACTAAAGTGTAAGTGGTTGATAGAGGTGGCACAAGGTGGCATTTGCACTTTATCAAAGAGCAGAGCCTGACGCTAAACGAGGGACACTCCAAGGATGATTGTGAGACACCAGCTCTCAGGATCTGGGGTGTGGGGAGCTTCCCCTGGGGAGCTTATACGGCATAAGCAGAGAGCGCTCATCCCAGACACGAGACTCATGGTGTTCGCAGGGGCCTTGGATGGAGCGCGGCAGCTGCCTCTGAATCTGTGACCCTGTGCCCCGGCAGGTGGCCAGGGAGACACAGGGCTGCGCTCGGCCGGCTCCCGTCAGCTGCTCAGGAAGGGCAGGTGGTCTGCTGGGGATACTGCTCCAGACCCCCCTTCCCGCTTTGCTCACAGGCACTCCCCGCGGTGTCTGCCTTTGCCTTCAGGGAGGAGAAACGAAGTGGCCGAAGGGGATGGGGGTGCTGCGGGTGAGGGAGCGGAGCGCGTTACCAGCTTGGGCTTTGTGTCCCGAGCAGCCCGGCTCTACCCCCGCCGGCTCCGGGGAGGCTCTGAGGAATGGCCCAGAGTTAACCGGACACCCCGGGCAGGTCGCTCAGCGGCAAACAACCACACAACAAGGACACCCTCGTCTCTGCTTCCAGGCTTTTGTAAAACCTGCAGGTGGCTGCTGGCGGGGGGTGGGGACCCCAGGCGACTTGCTCGCTGCCCCCCCACCCCACCCCCGGCCAGGCGGACCCTCAGGCCACAGGGCCCAGGCGCCAGAGCTCCGGCCCCGCAGGAAGGTCACGTTTCTCCACGAGACCCCTGCACAAATCTGCGCCTTTCCCCTCCTCTCCCTGGGAGAATCTGATCCCCCCGCCCCCCGGGAACAGCAGAGTCTGGGGGAGAAACGCTGCAGACGCTTCTCAGAGCAGCTTCCCGTGGGGCAGAGTGAGCCATCTCGACGAAGGGGAAATCCACAAACGTAATTGCTGCCCGGTCTAATCAGGCAGAGCTATGTAAGTGGAGCATTTTTACATGACTGAAATGTCAGGAGAGGCCTCGGTACGACGGGAGAGGCTCAAGTGTCTCCTGTGTGCCTAGCCAGAGACACCCCTGCCGCTGACACCGCTCGCCTGCACGCTCCCCTGCACGCTCCCCGGTCAGAGTGTCTGTGTCACACAGTTAGCGCAGAGCCACGGACGTCCTCAGACCCACTGGCGCCTACCCCTGGGTGAGTCACTGGGTCACTGGGGACGCCACCCCGGCTCCCCGTCCCCACGCACGCAGACCCTCACTGGTCACCTTCATTAACTTGAAATGTGTCCCCACACAAGTGTGGGACATGAGGGTCTCGTGGTCTTACAGGATTTTTAGGAAAGCAAAACCAGGACCTTTCCATAGTTCTCAAGATTCTCCAGCTACACTGTCAGCAAGGGAAGAGGTTTCATGGAGGGCGATCCACGTAGTTTTGCTCCAGCTGAATCTCGCGATCACCATCACCAACCGTGGTTAATGCCATCACGTTACTCAGTTTCAGGGGGATCGTCCTGTAGCGACAGGACCAGCATCTTCCCTTTGCTTCCTGGGAAGCCCAGCAGCGGGCCACACGGGAAATTCTAAAAATGTGTTTTCCTAGAAACTGAGCTCCTTGTAAGTCCTCTGAAGAGGCCCGCTGCAGGGGGCCAGTGGTGGGCTGGGCGGGGTGGTGGTCGGGTTTCTCCCCGCTGGTTTTCGGGCGTGTTCACGGAACCCCGTGTTGAGCTCCCCAACTGCAGCCTAGGGGTCTTGGCGGAGTCAGTGACGGCTGAGGCGACTCTGCCAGCACCTGGATTTTCCCCTGAACCTTACCGATCCCCCCGCCCGGGAAAGGGGAGCAGGGGAGAAGCAAAGGCACTCTTGTCTTGGGGCGTGAGCTCTGCCCCAGAGACAGACGCCCGGGCCCTGCCATCTGTGCTCCTGGGTCACACGCGGGGGCCGCCGGCTGGGGGCGCGGTCTGTGGGGCCCGAACACGCGCACTGGGCGGGCGCCCCCCGAGTCCCCAGACGCCAGGCTGGACGTCAGAGCCAGTCCATGCACCCGAGCCCACGTCGGGGCCCTTTTCCGCAAGAACGCCTAGAGATGCCTCTTCTCACAAGAGCAGCACATCCGTGGAAGAAAAGAGAGCCGCACAAAGAAGAAAACAGCAATCCGCCCTCTGAGCTCCGGAAGATGCACACAGCTCACACGGGACCGACGCCCGCATGTCCTGGCTGCGCTCGCCGCCGGGGTGCATTCCCCGTGTTACAGACCAGCTGTCCTGACGAACAAAGTGTGTGGCCCCTGTTGGCGCTTGGCGGTGTATCCTTGACGTGGGAAACACCCTTCTCCCTCAGCACCGTCCCGCGTCTGGGTTGTCCATCCTTGGGATTGGCCGAGACTCGTTTCACGAATCCCCTGCTGTGAGCCTTTCATTGTTTTCCATCTTTTCCTTGAGCTGAGGTGTGAGTCCAAGGAGCCGGCCTCAGGGACGGGGAGGGAGGAGGAGGCAAGTCAAGGACGGAGCCTCCCATGGGAGTAGCTGGGGCCCTGGGGTCCAGCCCACCTCCTCGGGAAGCCTTCGCTGCCTTCTCGTCCCCTTGCAGGCGTCTCCCTCCTCTGCCTCTTCCTCAGAGGCCTGGCTGGAGGGCAGGGGCCCAGCGAGGCCACCCTCTTTCTGTAGGTTTGTGGTCTGACAGGACAGCGGTGGTGGGGTGAGGGTGGGAGCCCCGACAGGCCCAGCAGGACTCAGGTTAACGTACAGAAGGAGAGGGTGTGCTGAGCGGGCTGGTGCAGGCAAAGGTGACGGGAGGATGCCATGGCCTCTGACCCCTCCAAGGGATGTGAGGGGCTCTGGAGGGGTGGGTCCCAGGTCGGGGGTCTGCCCTCTCCTGGGGTCCCGAGGGGAGCGAGCAGTCAGGGCAATGTTGGCTGGGGTCCCTCAGATCCAACCTGTAATAAATCCAGCTTTGTAAATAAAGTTTTATCGGCACGCAGCCACACTCACTCGTTTACGTACGTACGTGGCGGCCTTCCTGACACAAGGGCAGATGCTGGTGGACGCACAGCTGCCCCCACCCCAGACCACTCTGAGGTGGCGCGTTCCTTCGGATGGAGCAGGGATCGCACCCGTGTCCTCGGCTTCGAGGCTGCTTGTCCGCCAGATCCAGGGTTGCAAACGAGCAGCCCAGAGACAGGTTCGGCCCCAGAAGTGGGAGGGTTTGTTGTTTTTAAGACTTAGCATTTAAGCAGGATATTTGCAGGATATTTTTGTATACAAGACCCAGTTTCTGGATTCTCTTAAAATTGGGAGGCTGTGGATCCTGGGGCCTGCTCTCCCCCCGCAGGACCCGCAGCCCCATCCTCCCGAGGCTCAGGACCACAGGCCCCGGGTGGGCACCCGTGTCCTCTCGTGAAGCCGCCAGCAAGACTTGGGGGTGGAAGGGGGAGGGAGAGAGTGCAAGTGTCTCCAGGCAGAGGGAGGGAAGTCTCTGTGTCCACTGTGCAGACCACGAATGTCTGTCCCCCCACCGTGGCCTGCTTCCACACCCCCTCAGCAGCCAGGACCCCGCCCCCGTGGCTGGCTGCCTTTGGGGCCTACCCTGCGTTTCCCTTTTTTTACCTCTCACCCACCCCTGCTTGCTCAGCCTGCTCAGACCCCGATGGCCCCTGCCCAGCTGGTCTCCGGGGCTCTGCTCCTACCCCTGCATCTGTCCTCACTCAACAGCCAGGCGATCCTGTCCATGCACAGATGTGACCATCGCTGTCTTCTCAAACCCTCCTGTGGCTTCCCGTCTCCCCAAGTCAAGTCCAAACATAGCTTCTGCTCCTTGTCCACCCTCTGGCTCACCTTGCCCCTGCTCACTGGCCTACCTTCCCGGCCAAACCAGAGTGCCTGCCCCAGGGCCTTTGCACTGGCTGTTCCAGTTGCCAAAAACATCCCTCCCCCAGATATCCACCAGCTCGCTAATCAAGCATCTCCTTAGCAAAGAAGTCTTGTCTGGCCAGCCTGTGTAAACCAGCAACCCACACACCCCCAGCGTCCTCTGCCCCCTCTCCCGCCTCCCTTTCCTACACAGCCCTTGTCACTACCTGATGGGACAGGTATTGCCTATTTATTGGCTGTCTCCTCCCCTGGAACCATGGTTCTCAACCAGGGTGATTCCCTGCCCCACCACGGGGACACTGGGGGTGTCTAGGGAGAGTTTGGGTTGTCACAACTTCGGGGAGATGCCCCAGGGCACAGGACAGCCCCACGCAGAGAATGACCCGGCCCCACGGAATCCTTGGCTTCCAGAGCTAGGGCACGTGGCTGCTCAGTGGTCAGGTGTGAGATGTGCATGCATGGCCACGACTGTCCCAGCCCTGGGCAGTGCAGATGCTGTGTCTGTGACCCAGGGTGGGTGGCCGGGAGGGGCTCCGAGGAGGAGACATGCCGGGACTCAGGGACCAAGGCGGCCCCATCTCCCTGGACGGGACACCTGCTCTCATTCTTCCCAGAGCCTCCGACCCCCAAAATCCTTGGTGGTCATTCCTGAGAGCTCATCTCCCCTCTGTGCCCAGCAGAGGGAAGGGGAGAGAGGGCGGGTGGGTGGGCGCCGAGCACCCCACCCACCCAGCGCTGTGGATGAGACAGAGGCCTTGGCGCCTCCATTCCCCACGCAACCAGCCAGGGAGGAAGCTGTCCCTGCAGTGCTGGCATTTTCTTTCGCTTCACCTGGCTCGGCTGGTTCATGCGGCAGAAAGCAAACCCGGTGGCAGGGGGGATGGCGCGAGGAGATGGGGGTGCAGCGAAGTTTGTAAGGGAGTACTGCAGGCTCACGCAGCCCTGGGTGGGAGGCAGGCGTCCCCACGCACCCCGAGTGTGCAGAGAGCAGCGGAGGCACCGCCCCACCTGGTCCGAGAGCGATTTCATTCCCCAAAATGACTGTCCCACGGGCAGCCACTCCCGCCCCCCGGCCCCCGGCGACCACTGTTCCACTGTCTTGATGGACGGGCCAGTGATGGACGCTTCACATCAGGGGGGCCTGGGAGCCTGTGGCTTCGTGTCCGCTCCCTCCGCTCAGCACGTGCCGTCGAGGTTCATCCGCGGGTCGCTCCTTCTCTAGCAGAGCCCTGCCCCCGCGCGTGCGTGAAGCAGTGTCTACTCACCCGTGGGCGGATGGACAGGCGGGTTGCTTCCACCAGTGGCCGTGGTGGCCGGGCAGCTGTGAGCCCTGGAACAAGCATTTGTCTGGACTTTTTCCAGCTCCCTTGGGCCAGGGCCAGGTGCAGGATTGCTGGTCATGTGGTGACTGGGCACTCGAGGACCTGCAGCCTGTTCTCCTCGGCGGCCGCACTCCCCACGCCCCCGGGCATGAGTCCCGATGCACCTGACGAACAAGAACAGTGACCCGTGACCCCTCCTCCCGCAGCGGCCATTCCAGACGCCCTCCTGCTCGTTCCCAGGTGCCAATCGGACGCCCACGTGCTGAGCAACATGAGCTCCGGGTGCAGGAGGGAGGCCCTCAGTTTACTCATTTCTCAGTTCCCGCAGTGACAGCAGTGAAAAGCAGGAAAGCACGAGGGGGCACGTGGCCCAGGGAGGGAGCCTCAGGACGCCGGCATTGACCCAGTGAGCGGGAGAACCCTAGCCTCATTCAGGGAGGGACGCTGGGAGGGTCTGTGAGTTGCAGTGTGGACACCAGGCTCTCAGCCTCAATCTACACCCGCATCCCGGCCGCCAGCACGCTGCAGAGGGCCCGCTGCAGATGCCCAGTGTAGGCAGGGAGACATGTTTGTAGCATGGTAGGGGACACGGGTCCAGGAGCTGGGGACACCGTTCTAGGGCTGGGAGGCACCCTGGGCTCCACCAGCACATGGGGGTGCAAGTCACAGGCCTGATATGGGCCGGGCTGCAGTCCTGGCGGCCGGTGTGGGGAGGAGGGCCCGCAGGAGCATGCGGAGGCTTTGATGCTTTTCTAGGGCAGGTCAGCCGGCTGCATTATTGATGGATGTTCTGCAAAATTTAAATGCTGAGCTATGGGGAAGGAAGCGAAAACCCCAGGGACCACCCACGTGCAGTTTTCCTCCCTTCTCTTGGAACTTGAACATGGCCAGATCACATTTTAATGAAGTCACTGCGGCACCACTGCTGACCAGGCAGAGCAGGAATACCACTGGGCGGCAGGCGGGGCTGGCCGGGGGCACCTGCGCACAGGTGGGAGAAGCCATCACCAGCTGGCCTCCAGCAGGGGACACCGCAGAGACACAGGCTCGCCCACTCCCCACCCAGCCCACTCCGCCAGCTCCCCTGGAGGCTGATTCGGAGAGCAGAGACCCGCTGCATGATTCAGCCCGTGGAGAAGACCTCTGTGGGTCCAGAGCTGGGGCCGGGGTCATCTTTTTGTCCCAGGAGAGCAGGGCAGCAGGTTTCAGGGACTCCAGATGGCCAGGCCCCAACACACTGTCCACCAGCCCCGGGCGCCCCCCCCCCCAAGACTCAGTTCGATCCACCACAAAGTAGGGAGGGTTTCACCCCACACCCCAGGCCCCTAGAAGGTAGGTGCGCCACAGCAGATGTGGTCTGTGGGGTCACCAGCGAGAGGCGCTAGAACAGCACTGAAAACCGGCCCCCGCTCATTCGTGGCCCCAGGCCCGGCCTCACGTAAATGAAATGCACCTTCGGCCGAGAAACAGGCCCCACTTAATAAACACGTCAAACCGCTAAGCACACCAGAGCCCTCCCACGAGGTCACAATGGGACAGTTATGTACGGGTATCTGCGTCCAGGGACGCCAGGCGACCGGCCGCCTCCCTCAGACTCTGCGTGCCATGCCAGAGGGGATTTGGTGAAGGAGAAAAAAGTTACCACTCCTGGGTCTGAAAAGTGTACTTTCTAAAGCAAAAGCAACAACGCAGGAGCCGAGCCAGCCCCCAACCCCGAGAGCTTCCCGAAGATGCAGATCCCCAATCAGGGCTGAGCTGGCCTGGATCTCAGAGGCCCCACCCACGGGAGGCGGGGCGCGGCTGGGGGCCCTGCTGACACTTCCTCCTTGTGGCTGGGCGATCGACCCCCCCACACCCAGAAAGCCCCCCACCCGGCCTCCAAAAGCAAGATCGGCACACCTTCTAGTGGGGGTGGGCTGCACACACAAGTGGGTACACACGTGTGCAGGCATGCGCACACACGGATGTACATGTGGATCTGCACACGCACACGCGTGCACACTCACATACCTGTACATACACATACACACGCGTGGGTTCCTGTGTCTCCAAGGGCACTAGTCCATACGGTCCCAGGGAAGAGGTTGTGAGTCCAGGATAAGGGAGTAAGGAAGGTTTGGAAAAGTGACCCCACGTTCCAATCACACTCTTCTTCCTCTCTTCTCTGGCTGAATCCCTCTCTTCTGCAGTCAGCCTGTACTCTCTCTTGTCCTTTGCCCTGGCCCCTTGTCGTGGTGACTGGTCCTGGGAGGCGAGGTGGGGCGTGAGGCTTGGTGGCTCCTGTCTATGTCTGCTCCACGGTGTCCCCGTCCTTCCGACCCGGTGATCAGACAGGCCGAACCCTGATGGCAGGACCCACGGGGTCCCAGGTGAAGCCTCACCGAGTGGGACCCTGCCGTGTACCTAGAGCAAGGCCAGTGCAAGGGCAGGGGCGTCACGGACACCTGGGTTCCCTGCAGCAGCTACAGGAAGGGGCCCAGCCCCAGGCCATTATTAGGCTCCTGGGGCAGCCCTCACAAAGTACCACAACTCCTGGGTACAACCCCTACAACTCACAGACCCTCCCAGCGTCCCTCCCTGAATGAGTCTAGGGTTCTCCTGCTCACTGGTACTGGATGTAACTCTCCCACGGCTCTGGGGGCCAGACGCCCAAAATCAAGGTGTTGGAGGTTTGGCTCCATGTGGAGAGTCGTTAGACCCACGCTGGGCTCCCTCCGGCCTCAGTGTGGCCGGCACTCCTGGGCCCTGAGGCTTGTGGCCACGTCACTGCCCCCTCTGCATTCATCTCACTTGACCTTCTCCTGCAGGACACTTGTCATGGACTTGGGGCCTGCCCTCACCGGGGACGGCCTCATTTTGAGCCTTCCCTTCCCTTCATCTGCAGACGCCCCACTTCCAGGCCCTGGGGTTCCTGAGAACTCGGATTTGGGGGACACTACCACACTCGGAGTGGGTGCCCTCGCCCTGGCGCTCACTCTCCCCAGAGAACAACCCTGTGATCCTCGCTGCCCGCTGGCTCAGGCACGACCCAGTCAGCACACAGCTGCCTGTGCTGGGCGGTGGGCTCGTGAGCTACGGATCCTCTGTGCTTTCCCCCCATGATGCCCAGCAGGGCCCCCGGCACCAAGCAGGGCGCAGACAGTGACGGTGACCAGGGAGTCCATGTGCAGACGGGAGGCCCGCTCTCTCCCTCCGGCTCCTGGGATGGCCGGAGCCTTCCACTCTGGGGCTGGCAGCCATGGGGGCTGAGTCCTGTGGGTGCCCAGCAGGGGGACTCTGGACCCCTCAGCCCTACAGAGTCAGCCCTGACCCCATCCCAGGCACCCACCCCCCACCCAGCCTGCTGTGCTTTGTCCTCTGGAGACGCCTGCGCAGCCAGGCCTGGGGGTGGGTCAGCCTGAAGGGCGTCCCCAGTGTCCACCCCTCCCCGTGCCCAGCTCCTCCAGTCCTCCAGGATGGAACTGTCCATGCTGCAACCCCCGCCTCGCCATTGTCCTCAACGCAGGCCAGCGCTCGGCCAGCGGGAAATGAACTACAGATGCCTGTGGCCCAGAGCTGTGCCCCTGGACAGTCCCCACCCGTCCCCGGGGAGAGTGGCCTTGTCCCCAGGTCATATTCCAGACGGCAGACAGAGTGGTGAACATGACGTCCTGGGCTCTGGAGGCCCTGCCCGTGGGGCATCAGCAGGCAGAGGACAGGCCACGCTGATGTTAAGAAGAAAAGCAGAGTCTCGGGGAATAGCAGGTGTGGAGCATTAGACCAGGTGTGGGGTAGGGAAAGCAGGTATGGGAGGGGGAACAGGTGTAGGAAGAGAGCAAGGGTGGGGGGAGAGCGGGGGTGGGGGCAGAGCAGGTGTGGGGACAGAGCGGGTGTGGGGGGAGAGTGGGTGTGGGGGGAGAGCAGGTGTGGGGGCAGAGCAGGGGTGGGGGAGAGCAGGGGCGGGGCAGAGCAGCTGTGGGGGCAGAGCAGGTATGGGGGCTGAGCGGGGGTGGGGCAGAGCGGGAGTGGGGGGAGAGTGGGGGTGGGGGAATCGGTATCCCACTCTGGTGGAGGGGAGGCCTGGCTGGTGGGAGGGAGCCAAGTGTGGGGCAGACAGAATGGCCCTCAGCCTCCCTGGGGTGGGAACATGCTTGAGGAGCAGCGAAGTGGGGGAGGGGAGGGGAGAGGGAGGCCAGAGATGCTGCCCCTACTCCTGGAGTGGTAGGCCTCCACTTCTGCCCTGGGGAACAGAGCCGGGAGGGGATGCTGTGCCTCATCCCAGGGAGAGGAGAGGAGCTGGTGAGCCACTGAGTTGTAACTGTCCATCCAGGGGCACAGGACAGCCACTCAGCCTCTCACACGGCTTGCCTCTGAGGCCTCAGTTTCTCCGTTTTGTCAGGAGAGGTGACAGGGAGGCCCCTCCAGCTGAGACATTTCCTGGCTCCCTCGGCCGGGATCCCCAGGTGTGCTTTGCAGGCTGGGCCTAGACATTCACAGAGAGACCTTTAAAACTACGCCCTTGTGTTCAGGACTAATTTCTACTATGGCGGATGATGCTGGCTTCTCATTTATAGCGGCAGCATGAACTCGGTTTCGAGTGTACGTATCGAAGGACAAGGAAGCCTTTGGTGCAAGGGGTAATGTGAAGACAGAACCTTGCAGAAGGCTCAGCCTGGGACTCGGGGGCCTCCTCAGGCCCCCGGATGAGGAAGGCCAGGAGCGGCCTGAGGTCACAAGAGTGTGGTGGCGGCACCAGCTGGGCCTGGGGTCTCGCGGTCCAGGGCTCCGTCCTGCAGGGCAGGAGGAGCGTGTCCAGCAGCAGGGGAGTGGGGTGAGCGTGAGCCCTGCATCACCGGCTCCTGCAGGCCTGCGAGCGCCAGGCCAACTTGCCAAACCTTGGTCTCTCACTCCCTCCTGTAAATAACGCTTACCGAGCACCTGCCGTGTGCTTGGCACGGAGCAGAGCGGAGCCCGAGTCCGGCCAGCTGTGGGAGCCGATGCAACAGGACGTTTACAACACGCACGGTGCACGCGGTCACCGGCAGAGATGGCAGAGGGACGCGGACACAGACAGGAGACCGGGCAGCCCCTGTGACGAGGGGACGCCCACCTGCAGGAAGGATGCTGCTGAGATTCTCTGCAGCTTAGATCTCAAAGTCGGTCTCGGGAGGGAAGAGAAGAGCGGACTGAACCAGAGAACCTTGGGAGACGTGAAAACCGCTTCCGAAGCCGGCTGCCCGCCGCCCCGTCTGAAGATCGGACTTGGTTCTGCCGCCTTCCCTCGGGAGGACACTGCAGGGACCGAGCGGCGGCCCATGTTGGGCACAGATGCAACCAGAGTTCTGGAGCAGGACCGCTCACCGGGGCGTGTGGGGACCCGAGGCTCGGATTTGGTGTGCCGGCCTTCCTGCCTGCCCTGGCACCGTCCCCAGCAGAGGCAGAGCTGCGACTTAGGGCGCCGCTTCGATGGCCAGGAAGGAAGGGGCAACTTCTTTCTGCCTCAGGCGGTGCCACAAGGTCAGGCCCGCTGGGTTTCTGAGCGGTGGCGTCCACGCAGATGAAGGGGGATCCTGACGGAGCTGCTGTGGGGGTGCAGCTGCGCTCTCTGTGTGCCACCCGTCCCACATCCAGACGGAGCCGCGCCGGGGGTCTCCACCGAGGTGGCTGTGGGGCCACCACTGGCTCCATCTGCATTGCAGGCATGACAAAAGCCTGAGAGCAAGGACTGCCCTTGGAATCCCTGCGGGCACCTCCCCAGCACCCCGCGTGTCCTATGCGGCCCTGGGGTGGTCATGTCACTCAGTGGCCCCAGCTGTGAGATGAGCAGGGCCGTGCGCCGGGCTGACTTCCCTGGGCCACGTGTTCTTGCTGCTCACACTGCCTGTCCCGGCTTCTCCCCCGGGAGGGTGAGCCCCACGCTCCTCAAGAAGCAGCTCTGAGCACCTCCAAGGGGAGGTCAGGAACAGATGCCAAGATTCTGGCCACCCCATGGGGTGGTGATTCACCTGACATAAGTGATAGGTGGATAGAAGGAGGGAGGGAAGGAGGCAGGATGGATGATGGGGGAGAGAGGATGGTGGGTGGATGGAGGGATGGGTGGGTGGAGGGGTGACAGACAGAGAAAGAAGGGAAGGACATAAAGGTTAATCTTTTTTTTAAAGATCTTATTTTTATTTATCTGAGAGAGACAGCAAGAGAGAGAGAGATTAATAGAACGAGTGAAGGGAGGGTCAGAGGGAGAAGCAGATTCCCCGCGGAGCAGGGAGCCTGACACGGGGCTCGATCCCGGGACCCCGGGACCATGACCCGAGCCGAAGGCAGACGCTTCACCAACTGAGCCACCCAGGCGCCCCAAAGGTTAATCTTTTGAGAGAAAACTTCTGAAACATGATGCAACACCCAGGCAGATATAAACTATTTCTATTATTTGTTTCATGCCTCCTTGGTTGCAAGTTCTACCCATTTTCACGAATGTCAACTGTTTTAGTCGTTTACTCAATTCCCTTAACGAACACAGCTAGAGAGCCTACCGTGGACCGGGCACCAGGCTGGAGTCCAGGCACACAACCTCTCACGGTGGGGACTGCGCCACCACCCCTCCCCTCACGTCCAGCACCCGGGGGGCCTGCTGAGGAGCCCCTGCCCTGATTGACCTCCCCATGACCCACCCCCCAGCTAATAGTCCCCTTGAAGGAGAGACCCAGGGGCCACAGAAGAGCTGAAATGACAGCCAGGGTGAAGCAGGTGGGGGAAGGTGGGGGCAAGAGCCCCCCCAGACCCCTGCACACCCTGCCCTGGAGTAGGCTAGGTTGGACCACCCCCCCCAGCCAAGGTCACGGTCACGTGGGACTGTGGGCTTGACCGATGGGAGGACGAGAACGAGTCTAGGTAGAAAAAGTGGGCGGACCCTCCTGAGCCCCTAGAGCCCCCACCCCAGCCCGTGGCCCAGCCAGACTGACAGCATGGCTTGGTCCCCAAGCTGCCCTGTCACCTCCGGGCAGCACATGCCACCTCTTCCGGAAGCCTGCCCTGGTTTCCCCAGCCCTGGCTCCCCCAGAAGTTTGTGGCGTCCCCGCCAAGCCTGCCCTGCAGGTCCTGGCTGATGCTGCCTGGAGACGGGGCCCAGGGCCGACACACGTCTTCCGTAAAGGGCCCCACAGTCAACGTCTCAGGCTCTGCAGGCCACGTGATCTCTGTCACAATCACTCAGCTGTTGTGCAAAAATAGCCACAGTGTGCAAATGAACGGATGTGGCCCTGTACCGATACAACATTACTGACAAGACGAAGCAGTGGCAGGTAAATGTGGCCCGCGGGCCGTAGCGTGCCGGCCTGACCCATCGTACGCACGCGTTGGATCGCGTGATTCCCCTCAAAGCCCCTCAGTGACTCCCAGCTGTCCACAAATATCCAGATGCCATATCGGGCGCCTGGGACCTCGGTGGACAGGCTCGCCATTCCTCAGCATCTCTTGTCACTGACGGTCACTCAGGAACGTTTAGTGCACATTCTCTGAGCACCTGTGTGTTGGGCGCGGCCGTCGGCCCTGGGGACATGGGGTGAGTGGGACAGCTGTGGTCTCCCAGAGCTCAGTCTGGTGAGGGACAGAGAGGACGAGGAAGTGACAGCACAGGACTGAGACAATCAGAACTGGGGTGGGAGCCGCCGGCGCAGAGACCAGTCCAAGGGCAGGTAACGAGGGCCTGGCGCGTCTGTAGGAGCGTCCCTCTCTCTGCAAAGTGTCCATCCCTGGTTGTCCAAGCCCCACGCAGCACGGTGCTCTCTGGGCACCCCCATTCTCCTCCTTTCTCTCTTGGCACCAAACACGATTGTACCTACCGAAGCTGGGGCCGCTGAGGAGAAAGCAGCCAGGCCTCGTGGTGCCACTCCATTGCCCACAGCAAGCGAAGGGGAACGTCCTTGCAGCAGGGTGGGGGCCAAGAGCTCCCAGGGGCCCCGCGGTCCCGACCCGCCACAGGGACCGGCCATGGGGAGCGCGTCGGTTGATGAAAAGGATGAGCAGCCTGTAAACTGAGACCCAGACTGAAGCGCTGTGCCTTCCCACCCCTTTCCTTCCAGAAAGTTCAGCAGTACACCGTCATCGTCCAAGCCACAGACATGGAGGGGAACCTCAACTACGGCCTCTCGAACACAGCCACGGCCATCATCACGGTGACGGACGTGAATGACAACCCGCCGGAGTTCACGGCGAGCACGGTGAGTGGTCGCGCCCCCGGGCAGCTGGCTGGCTGCTCTCCGCGAGGCTGACGGATAGCGGCCCCGGGGCGCTGGGCGGCAGGAGCTGATGCGGAGGCCGGAGGCGCTGCCCCGGAGCTGGCCTGGGGGAGGGGGGTTGTGCTCCCATCAGCACTGGGAGGCCCGACACGGAGCGACCGTTGACGCCCGAGAAGTGTCCGGGACCGAGTGGACTGGACACTCTTTCTGAATCCAGAGTTGACCGGTGGTATTGGGGCTCAGCCACTTTTGGAGGCAGGCGTGTGGCTGTGTGCACAGTGGGACCTGCTGGCGGATGCCCAGGTGGGGCCTCGGCCGGGGACAGGCCAGTCCCTGCAGGAGGAGCTACCCTCCGCGGCCTACTGTGAGCAGCGACCTGGGGGCGGGGACTGGGAGCTCTTCCCCTTCAGGCACGGCTGGTGGGCTGCCGCGGAGCCCCACACCGGGCTGCTCTGGACCTAAGTGACCCAGTGTCCTCGGTGGACACTCGTGCATGTGCACTCGGGGGCCAGAGCCCCTGAGTCACAGGGACGCCGGCAGGCTGCAGCCGCCCCGCGGGTTTCCGGATCGCCTCTCGGAGCTGCCCCTGTCCTGGGGTCCGGGCCACTGGAGGGCCAAGGGGACGAGGTGTGACAGCAGTAACAGTAACAGGCACCGCACAAGCCACGCTGGGAGCCCTCCCCTGCCAGGCTCTAGTCCCCCGGCGGGGATGCCGAGGCTCGGAGAGTCCAAGTCACTGGCCCAAACCCACACCGCTAGACCCTAAGTGGGAGCAGCTGGGATTGGACCCCAGAAGCTGTGCTGATTCTGCAGCAAGGAGCGGGGGCGGGAGGGGAAGGAGGTGGGGAGACAGGCAGGAGACCCTCCTTCTCCCCAGAGCTGGTCATCACCAGGAAGGCCTCCCTCAGGCCAGAGTCCCGGGGACAAGCCCAGCCCAGTGCCTGGGCATCCCCTCATCCTGCTTCCCCATGCCCCACGCCCTGCGTGCTCCTGCCCCGAGGCCCAGAGTCCCAGATCCCCTGCGCCTGCACCCCCGCACCCCCACTTCCTGCACCCTCGGCGCTGGCGCCACGACCTCGCCCGTGAGGGCACAGCACCATCTAGTGGGCAGAGGGCAGGCCGCATGCAGGGGAGCCCCGCTCCTGGCGGCAGAATCAGCACCGCTTCTGGGGTCCAAACTCCGAGCGCGGGCGTTTGTCCAACCGCACCCAGATGTGCTCCACAGACGCTCCGTTGGACGAAGGAAGCCGGAGCCCCAGAACCACGCGCCCCGCATGACGCCACCCGCGTGACGGAGCAAGGTCGTAGCACAGGCCAAGGCCACCGTGGTGATGGGCGCGGGGGGGGGCTGCTCCAGGGACGGGCAGGAGGTTGCTCCTGGCCGGTGGCAAAGATGTGTGCATCATACCACATTCCCGTCACACAACGAGCAAAACCTCTACCTGACTCGAGGCAGGAGAGCCACAGGTCCCTCCGGGAGCCCGTGTCTTGGAGCGGATGGGATGTGCCCGCTTCGGCCCCCGGTAAGTTAGACACCAGCCAGCCACCCTGTGCGTAGACGACGGAGTCCGGCTGGGGGGGGGGCAGGAGGGCGGGCGAGGGCTCTGGTCTGCGTCTGGCCGGAGCCCACTGGCTTTTTGCCCGTCACTGTCGCTACGGGGGGGTGTGTGATCGCCTGCCCTCCCCGCTGGCCACACCTCAGAGCGCCCAGGTGCCAGCTTGGACCCATGTTCAGCACGGATCTCCGGACCATCCGTGAGCAAACCCACCGCACCAGCGGCTTCACTTACTCGTTTTCTCCTTTTTAAAGATCGATGTGAGCTCTCAGTTAGGTGATTCACACGCGGTACAGGAATTTAAAAGGTATGAAATGACCGGCCACGAAGAAGGCGTCCCCTCCCGCCCCTTCCTGCCCCCACCGGGCACTCCCACCCTACACCTGCTGTTGTCTGGCTTCTGTTTTTTCCCTCGCAATGTGTCTGGGAGACTTCCACATCCGCAGTTCCTGAGTGGCCCTGGGATTTTGCTCAGTGCTTATTGGGAATAACGTCAGGCTCACGGGAGAGCTGCCAGGGCAGGAATGAGAAGAACAGCCGATGCCCGCGCACTCTGCTGCAGGGACCACGAATGCCGCACGGCTGTGACAGAGAGTCCTATGTGTCACGGCCCTTGCATCTAGAAGCTTCTGTGTATTTCCCAAGAGGTTTTCCCTGACGTGGCCTCTGAGGCCTTCAGGTAAACGGCCACCAGAGACAACTGAGGCCCAGAAGGCTAGTTCCAGGTGGCCCGAGGCCACACAGAGAGACCGTCAAACCCAGAGCGCCTGCTTCCTTGGCTCCCCCCCTTGTGCCACACGGCTGTCCTTCCGGACCCCAACAGTGTCTTCTGTCCCCTTCTGGGGTGGAACATCTTCTGCAGCTCCAGCGAGGGCCCCGGGCTGCCCCACACCTGCTCCTGGAGGGCAGGCCTTCTGCCCGCTGTCCCAGCCTCGGTCCAGCTGTGACAGCCGGTCCTCCGAGTCTGAAAGCTGTCTTCCTTTCCGCATGGCATCCACAGTGAAAACACCCACAGATCCCCCAGAAATGCTGGTCCTGGGAGGGCCCGTGACGGAGTGAGGACAGGGAGGGTTGTGCGAAGGGTGCCCTTCTGCCTCCCGGGGCTGGGCGTACCCACGAGGGGAGGGATGGAGGATGTCCCTTGATCCACACACACCTCTGAGACTTGGGCGCCGCGGGAACCACACTGAGACCCTGGACAGAAGGAACATCCAGCCCCGGAAGGTGACTTGGAGGGCGTTCTGGGGAGGACTCCTGCCTGCACAGCAGGATGAAGGAAGGTGGGCACAGCCTGGCTCCCGGGGACGTTGCACCTGCCCCTCCTGTGCCCCAGGCGGCCTCGGGCAGGCTCCGGGCCTGGAGAAGAGTATGAGGATGAAGGCTGGTGTGCTCAGTGGTACCTCGGATCCTGATGTTGGTCGGCCCAGAGAGCGTGCAGCAGCCCGGCCTCGCTCGTCAGACCTGCGGGCCGCTGGGGCCGGGACCGGGTTCCCCACAGGGAATGTGCTCCATCCCCCACACCCGATGGCTACCGTCCCAGTGACCGTGGGCTCAGTACGGGGGTCAGGGTGGCCCATGGCGTGTTCCTTGAGACAGGTGCTGGGCGGGGCCCCAGGACACTGTCGGCTTGGCACGGGGGGGTGGGCGGGGCCGAGGGCTGGCCACATCCCTGCACGCAGCCCGGCTATTTTTATCAAGCTTAATCAAGAACAATCAGCAGAAACTGCAGAGATGAGGGGGATTTGCATGATCCGGTTCCTATTCTTAAATGTTAATTAAAAGTTATTTTCCTTTTGCCTGTGCTGCACGCGGGGTAGAGGGCAGCCTGCCGCGGGGCCGTCAGACCGTTCAGCCGGCCCACTCCACACTCCCTCAAGGGCGAACGTGGGGGTCTGCCGGGCTAGGGGCTGAGGCCCCCAGGACACAACCTGCACTCTGCCCCAGGGGCTCCTGTTGGCCTTATCCTGGGGTCTTGGTGGGAGGCCCTGGACTCCCAGTGTCCCGGGCCCTTTCCACCAGCCCAGGCCCCTCACATGCCCACGGAAGGGTCTCCTGGAGTCAGGAAGCCCCTCTCATTAGCCCTGCCTCGGCCCCTGCTAGCTGGACCTCTCTGAATGTCCCCACTTCACCCTGAAGTGACATACAGTCCCGAGGTGACGTCAGGAGCATCCGCTGATCTCCACGAGAGTTTATGCCTTGAACGATGCTGTCCTCTGGTCTGTAAGTGCCACAGACGGGGCAGGGGCCTGAGCAGAACGGTTCAGCCTCAACACACGTGAGTCCTGCCCCAGCTCTGACATCAGGTGAGGGGCTCCCAGCGCGGTTACCAGATCGCTCGATCTCAGCCTGGTTCCCTCAACTCTTGCTGGGGGGTGAGAAGTCATTGAGGTACAGCGTTTTTGCTGTCCAGGAGTGTTGTGGCTGATGGGACACATTTCCTTCTATCGCACGTTTTGACTGCATGGCCTGCTCCCCATACCAAGGCAAGTATGAATAAAATTACATGTTAAAAAAATGAATTTAGATAAATTAATATTCAAGTAAATGTTACAAACAAAAGGGAGAATGATCGTGATGCCCCCCCCCCCCCCGCCCTGCCAGGGCTCTCCAGAGATGGGGCGTCATTGTGGAGGCCGGCATCGGCCCACGGCAAGCTCAGCCCCTCTTGCGCACAGGTCACCTTCAGATGAGTTAGAAATGGTTTGCCAGAGGCAGGGGCAATGAACTGGGGAGCCCTGGGTCCTGTGAGGCTGGGGCCCCCACGTTTTTAAGGCTTTTCTTAGGATAAAACTTGAAGTTCCATCCTCAAGGTGGCCTGCCTGGCTGGGTGGAAAGGCCGCCTTGGCTTTGGGGTTAGACCATGGGCTAGCCTCGGAACCTTCCTGGGGGCTGGCTGGGCCCCTGCCGCCCGAAAGTGGGCCTGCTCTGGCCCAAGCCCTGGGAATCCCCAGTATCCTCAGCTTTTCAACTCAGTCCACAAACCCAGGAGAAGGGAGAAATTTCAACTCAGCCTGAGTTCCTGAGAATAAAAATCTGGCATCTCAAAATTGGAATAGACCCATCGCCCTTAATTGTGCTCAGGCACTTGGTGCCAAGCCTCTGCCATAGAAAATTAATGGGAAACAGCATCTCTGAGCACCGAGGAGACAGGAGGCCAGAGCGCCTGGCCCCACCTGATATCGCCTGACAGGCCAGTGTCCACTTCCCAAAGATGACACTTTCCGCGACCCCGGGACCCCCGCCGCACCCATGCAGAGGTGGGGCCCAGAGGCTGGGGTCAGACTCCCGGCAGCTAACGAGGCTCCGACATCGGCCAGTGGCTGACCTCAGGCAGGTCCTGGGGCCTCTTGTCTCTGTATGGTCACCTGAGCTGGGGGGAGCATCAGCTCCTGCCTGGCGGGATGCACACCTGCACGTGGGTCCCGGAACAGGTGGCTGGCACTCGAAGAGACGTGATCAAGATGACGAGGGTGGTTGTTGCTCGGCTATTAGTAATGGTTATTGTCAGCAGCGTGGTTCCTCCCCAGGCAGAAGCAAACGGCTTGAACTGTGGCCCGACCTGGGGTCAGCAAACCCCGTCTGTGGACCAAAACGCCGGGGAGGGGAGAGTCTGAGATATATTGTTAGCTAATTGTGGGGTCCTTTCCCCTGAGCTGTCCTTGGAAGGAGCACTTTCCCGTGTGTCATCTACCCTCTCGCGTGACAGCTCCACGGGGCGGGGACAGAGGCTCAGAGGGGCTGGCCAAGGAATGGCCTCCTGGCCCCCAGACCTCAGTCCCTCCCCCGTCATGCGCAGGGTCAAGGAAGACTGCCTGTGGTTGCTTAGGAGCCGCTGATCCCCCAATCTGATTCTGATCCTGAACTCAGAGCCCAAAAAACATCGTGATTAATTTCCAGGACTGAAAAGTAAATTTCAGAAAATAAAACCTATCAGAGTGTCCAGAGGCACATCCATACATTTTCCAACAGAAGCCACGGACGATCGAAGGCATGGTGCTGGTGTGTCCCCAGTGGGGTTCCGTGGGAGCCCCTCCCTGGCGCCCACCCAGCCCCTGAAGCCCTGCCTGTTCCGAGGCACAGCCATGTCCCGGCCAGACAGGGGCTCCCGGGCCAACTCTCAAGGCTCTGCTAATGACAGCGACGGGTCCCCCAGGTCCAGGTCGGGGAGGGCGCCGCCTCCCAGTGAGATGCCCCCACCAATGCAGGGGCCACGGGCCAGCGGGGAGAGGGGTGTCCTGCACCCCGAGGGGCAGCTAGAGGAGGGTCAGGTCCTCCAGCCCAAAGTGTGGGTAGGCTCTCTTGGAACAGAAAGAGAAGGGCGGCCTCAGGTCATGGCGTGCCCCACGTGGCGTGGGTGCCTGGAGACTCACGGGGCCTGGGTGTGGGCAGGCTGTCCCCCTTGGTCTTCTCTGGATCCTGGTTGGGCTTCACTGTTCTCACCCTAATCCTCCTCTATGCTAATGTGACGTTCCCCTGGGAGCCCTGCGGATTTCGGCCTCCGAGCTGGGTTTGTGCTAGATGAAATCCTCCCTGTCCCTCGGGACGGGGCTACATTTGAATTCTGGATTACCATCTAGGCGAGACACTCTGTTCCAATGATCTTAAAATTCCTTCTTTCCCAAATATCTGCCTTTGCCTCCCATGAGGCATGGAAGAGGCTTTCCCTGTGCCTGAAAATCTGAAAAAATTAAATTAAAAACTCATTATGGCCAGGGGAAAGTTAATAAGAAAATCCTAAGCCAGATTTATCAGCTTAAGGCCCTTCTTTGTGAACCTTTATTAAACTCGCATGAATTAAAATAGACTCTTGGAACAAACTTCACCAGGATCTGCAAGGAATCGGACTCGGGGACACACAGGTCTCCCGTGTGCTGTGCAGTCGGGGAAGGAGCCCCCACTCCGGAGCAGGCCAGAGCAAAGCAGCTGGAGGGGCCGCCAGGCCAGTGTGGGGTCCCGCGGAGGCCCAGCCGAGACTCGGTTCTCAGGCGGCAACACCAGGACCCACCCTGGTCGTCTGACCCGAGGGAAGCTGCCAGAGGATGTGAGTGTTCGTGAAACCCGAGGGCCAGGTGTGTCGGGCCTGTCGCCAGCACCAGGCGTAAGGATCTCGCGCTGCTCAGTGGGACCGTGTTGGAGGCCTGCTCTCCCAGACAGCACTGGTCCCACCGGGCGAGATCCCACTTGGGATAAATTTACAACTTCTCCTGTTAACAAGGTGATGGCATCGGGGTCGGAGGCTTGTGCGTGCCAGGGGACAGACGGGGGCCATCTGTGTGCACCTGGGCGGCAGGCTGTGGGGTTTCCAGCGGAACGTGGAGGCCGGGAGTCCAGGAGGCTGATGCAGGAGCCTCCGAAGTTCAGGTGAAGGCCTGCGCTCTGGCCTGGGGTTGAAAGGAGCCCTTCCCTCCCTGGAGGCAGCCGGCCTTGGGGGGGGGGGGCTTGCGATTCCTCTATCGCTCTTACCGTCGCTGGTCTGCACATCCGCTCACTCATCCATTCGCCCCCGTCTGCGTCATCCGCACACATTTGCCACCAGCCTGGGGCCCCAGATCCCCCGTGCCTCGCTCACAGTGGGCACATCGAGCACGCACCGGTCGTTTGGGTGAGTCTGCACCCCACCTCTCCTCTTTCTCACGCAAAGTGACTCTGGGAACAGAAGCTGCTGGGCCTCAGTGTCCCCATCCATCCGTGGACAGTCAGCCCGGCAGACTGCTATCACTTGGACACACGTGCCGGAGGGGCCGTCCTTCACTGTCGCCCAGCAAGACAGGACAGGCTGGGCTGCTGTGCTCTGACCTCAAGCCAGAGAAGGACAGAGCCACCAGCCCCAATGTCGCTGATGCCCACAGCCACCGAGGGCCACCCTCGGCCTTCCGGCTCCCTGTTCTGGGAATTCAAGCCCCCGTGTTCAAGCCACTGCGGCCCAGTTTTCTGTGCATTGCACCCCAGAACCCCCTCCCCAACCACCAGCTGAGGCTTGAATTTGTAAGTGCTCAGAGCAGAAAACCATCGCAACCATCGAGGCCCAGACATGGGCTCGAAGCGCCCAGTCTCTCCAGGAGGTACCAAGCTCCCGATGGAGAGAGCCAGAAGCTGGGATGCCGCACCCATCAGCTGGCATCCAGAGCAGATCCCACTGCCCACCCCTGTCTCGCCCAGGAGGAGAGGGTCGCCTGAGAGCCAGCCCAGCCAGCGAGTGCTGCACGGGGCCCTCGTAGGACACATACAAGGGCTCTGGGCCGACGTGTGTGGGGGCCTGGCCCCTGGGCTGCAGGCAGCACTGGATGTGAGAGACCCCGGATGGTGGCTACGGACTCGGAGCCATAGGAACTCCACCAGGCTTTGTGACACTCACTCAGGGGCGGAGAGTTGGTTCTGGAGCAGACAAGGCCCAGCCTGGTGCCCCGGGTGCATAGGAGGGCTGTCCTCTGGCATGGAGCGGCCCCATGTCTGTCCTGGGGCATGCACAGGCATATCTGGGCTGCAGGCCCCGAGCGGGCATGAGGCAGGGTGGCTGTCCTGGGTGTGGCCAGAGGGAATGTGCCATGGCAGGTGCTGGAAACAGGGAGCCACGTGAGGCTTGGGCGCCACCTCCCACTGACCTCAGGCAGGTGTCAGGGGTGTGGGGGGGCAGCCAGCAGGATGAGGCTCAGAGCCAAGCTGCCTGGGACAACGACCAAGCCCGTGTCTGGACTCCTTCGTCCCCATCCCGTGACCCCACCGCCGTGACTGGGGGCCGGATCCTTAGAGCTGACACTCTGGGCGCCCCTTTGTGGGCCCCAGGGTCTCCTAACCTCTACTGCTTCATCTGTAAGATGGGGATGAGGGCAGGGCTATCCTGAGGAACCGGAGAAGTAACGCCCGGGTGGTGCCTGGTGCAGCGCCCACACGTGGAGGCCACTGTCGGGCCACACCGCCGTGACCCCAGCCAGACACCCTAGATCTCTGTCCCAGCTCCGTCGCCAGGTTTGTAGCTCGAAACCATGCTGCCTGCTGACGGGGCTGGCCACACAAACTGCAGGACCCAGTGCAAAATAACAGAACGGGCCCCTAGTTCACGAACTATTAAGAATTTCAAGGGGCACCTGGGTGGCTCAGTCTTTGGGCGTCTGCCTTCGGCTCAGGTGATGATCCCAGGGATCGGGCCCCACATCGGGCTCCCTGCTTGGCGGGAAGCCTGCTTCTCTCCCTCTCCCACTCCCCCTGCTTGTGTTCCCTCTCTCGCTGTGTCTATGTCAAATAAATAAATAAAATCTTAAAAAAAAAAAAAAGAATTTCAAGACAGTGAGAGCGTTTGACCAAACTCAGGGCCCTTCCGCACAGGGCCACAGCTTCACAGGCCACATGCCCACGGGGCCAGCCCTGAGCAGTGATTTCACTCGGTAGGGGCGCTCAAATTCCTACCAGCACCCCAACACCCATACGCACACACACACACCGCCTTTCCCTGCACACAACCGTCTCGGCCCCGTGAACCACCCCCACCGATAGGAGGGGCTTGCAGCCCCTACGGTGCTCGGCAGGAGAAAAGGCTCCGTGGTCGGTCATCACACATCTGTAGCCGCGGACCCCAAGCCCCGAGCCGATGGTGGGACTGCTGGGATGGCAGGACCCCAGTCAGGATCGTCTGGGGGAAGCCCCCCACTGCTGTCTAGCTCCTGTCCTACAAACCTTAGAGTCTCTCGGGCATCCCCGCTGTTGCACGGGGCTCCAGGGCACGATGGAAAGGCCTGGGGGGTTTAGGAGGGAGGCCGGTGGGCACATGTGTGCGTGTGCAGGTGAGGCTGGGTCTAGAGCTGGGTGGTGGGTACAGCTGGAGGAACCAGAGCCCTCTGAAGATGCCACCGTGCCCGTGGAATGGGCGTGGGGTCCCCGTGTGTGGGAGAAGCTGGAGGCAGAGGGCACCCCCCAAGGGGTTGGTAGAGAGTCTCTTCCAACCTCTCCAGGCTTCCGCACGGGTTCAGAACATTGTCTTTCCTTATGCTCTGCAGTACGCCGGGGAGGTCCCCGAAAACCAGGTGGAGGTGGTGGTCGCAAACCTCACCGTCATGGACCGAGATCAGCCCCATTCGCCCAACTGGAATGCCTTCTACCGCATCCTCAGCGGGGACCCCTCAGGACACTTCAGCATCCGCACGGACCCCGTCACCAATGAGGGCATGGTCACCGTGGTGAAGGTGGGTACTCTCCTGGCTTCCTGCTGGCCGGTGTGGGTTCTGTCCCCCGCCACCACCCTGGGACAGATGAACAGAAATGATACGGGGTTATCCGGGGACAAGGGACTGCACGCCCCTGCTCGTGCCAGAGGCAGGCTTCACGGGGACCTGGTTTTCTCTGAACTCTCCACTTAAAGTCTGTTTAAGGCAAGATGCTTCATCTTAGAAAGCATTTTCAGGTTATTTTTGCATCCTTTGGCAGAGACACTGCGCTTTCAGACATTCTCTTGCAGAGGGGTGGCCGGGAGGGGGTGTGGGGGGTGCGAGGCAGTGGGGGGAGTCTGCTCCCGGCGGGGGGGATATGTTCTTGGATTCCCGGGCTGGCTCTTCGCTCACTTACCCTGGCGCGGGCCTGTCGCCCTTGGTGCCCCAGACGAGGGCCCTGTGCCCGGGGCTGTCGCCAGATCTCAGCGGGTCCTGCCTGTAGATCTGGCCCAGCGCCGGGCACATGGCTAACAGAAGCAGCTGTGCCGTCACTGAACACAGTCACGTCAACAGGGAACAGCCGGGCTCCCGCGCGCTCCCCAGGGCACAAGGAAGGTCACTTCAGTCCCGCCAGGGTCCCCAGGGCCCCCAGAGGAATCGGGCCGCGTGCTGTGTCCATGCACTGCGGCCCAGACCATCACTGCCCCAGCCTGTAGGAGGTGACAGTCTGTGGCAGGGATGAGGAGAGGGAGCTTCTGGGACGTTCTCAGGCAGGTACGCGCCAGAGGCCACACACCCGCCGGTGAGCCCTCCCGTCTGTCCAGCAGCCTGCTGGTGTTTCGGCCTCTGTGCCCCCAGGTGGTGGGACTCCTGGACCGGGACCTCGCTGCTTTGGGGGCGGGCGAGGTGCCGTGTAGACACGTGTGTGGTCAGCCCGGCCCTCAGCCATCTCGCACACATCCTGGCTGCACGCCTGTCAAAGGAAGTGCCCAGTCGCCTGGGGCGGGTCTTCCTGACCCCTGCCCTGCCCCCCGCGCCCCCCAGCTCCATCCTGCCCCGCATGCCAGGCCTGCCACCTCCCAGGCTGCAGCCGAGCTGGGGCACAGCTGCTCTGCCCTCAGACCACCAGCCCCAGTGGGCGTCCATCACCGTGCCCAGCCTCCTCGGGAGCGCCCTCTGCCTCGCCACCCGCCCCCGCCACCTCCAGCCATGAAACCACCGTCTCTTCCAGGCTCAGACCATCCCCAGGCCCTTCTCCTGCCTCGCGCCTGGACCTCAGCTTCTGAGGCAGAAAAGCCAAGAAGCCGCCTCTCCCGCTTGCCCCTCGGCAGCACTGCGGCTTGGGGGGCAGTGAGCAACCCTGGCCCAGGGGCCGAGGCCGGGGCGGGGCTGGCGGGAGTCCCAGGGGAGCGGGCGCCGCCCTCCAGCCCCTGCAGTCCTGCAGGGACCAGCTCCTGGGGCAGCAGCGCATGGAAGCGAATGCCCCCAATCCTCCCGCCGGCCCTGGAGCGGGGCCCCAGCCCTGCCCCACGCCACCTGCACTGGTGGCGGGTGGCTTCTCCTGAGGCCGCAGACCCTGCCCCTCGCCTTTTAGCGGAGCGTCCTTGCCCCGTCTGGGGAGGCAGCCGGGCCGAGCCCCAGCAGTGTACCCGGCCACTCTAATTAAAACTGGGGGGCCAAATTACCTATCGATTTCTCCGTTACAAAAATGTTTTATTTCACCCTCCTGTGGACGTTTATTGGCCATAATAGTCTTTCTGGAAGGCATTCTCCCTCAGACAGGTGACACAATCTTAATGTACGACATGCGGCGTTATTCCGTGTCCCCCGGGGACAAGAACCAATAAATGGGGAGAAAGATTACTTCCTTTTGGTGGTTTATTCAGAGACAAAAACCACAATTTTATTAAACTGTCCATTTAAATGGAGGAGCCCCATCCCCAGACGACTCTCTGAGGGTCCTGGGGGAGGGTCTGGAGGCATTGGCTTGGTTTTGAGGGGACCTGGACACAGCGTGGGTGCAGGGGCTGCTGTGGGGGCATCCAGAGTCCAGGATGCACCTGCCGGAGGGCTCACCGGTCTGCGGCCTGAAGTCCTGGGCAGTATCTTTCAGACAAGGGCTGCCAAGTTATTCTGCACTGGGCACCTCATCAGACTGGCGGCCTGCCTGGGCGCCATCTGTGGGCACAAGGCCCTCCCACACACACGTACCTGAGCAGCACCCAGCCTCATGTGAGGTGATGGGCAATGGGGGTGGACAAGGGAGCCGTCGCACCATCCCCATCCTCGCCCAGGCTGACCCCTACCCACACCGCGCTAAGATACAAGGTGCCATCAGGGGCGGGGGAAGACATCAGCCATGACAAGGCGTGAGCCACAGAGGGACATGGCATCTCACGGCCAGGCTCCAGGGGGCCTGCAGGAACCACCCCTTCCTTGGGCAGACAAGGAGATCACGCCTGAAGAGGACGATGGGGGTCAGCCCAGAACCCCGATCTCCGGAGGGCATCGGCCTCCAGAGCCTCCTGTCGGGCTGGCCTCGGGCTTCCGTGAACCCCCAGGCCCATCCCCCTGCTATTATTTACTTAGTTTTTAAAGTCCTTCTTTTCATACTTAATGCCACATCTGTAGCCGTAGCTGAGAAGGCAAGGGTTCGATGCACCAGCTGTAAGATTTTTAATGCTCACCCAAGTCAAACGCTGAGGTGCTGGGGGACCCAGCGGGGGCTGGGGTTCGGGTCAGTCGGGAGAGGCACCGCCGGCCGCGAGCACAGCTTCCTGACCCAGCAGATCAGCTCCTCTCTAAGCAGAAACACGCGCTGTTCTGTCCATCGTGAGCATCTCCGGGTGCCCAGAAGACAGACGGCAGTGGTCTCGTCCGCACTGTAGTCTGACGTGGTAGCTTATTCCAGACCGTCTCATCTCTGTTTCTTGCTGAAAGAGGTTTTTAACTCCCAGACCTCAAGACCGTCCATCTCTATGTAAGTCAGGATGCGTCACCCTCAGAAATACGTTTTGCCTCCGTACGCACATGACATCACCGGTCACAGCCCTGACAAAAGCAGCCGTCTGCCCTTCGTATCCGCCGGTGCAAGTCTGTGCTCGGTGTCCCTTAATTTTCCTCAAAGTGTCTCTTTGCTGTGGTTTTTCAGATCTGGATCTGGACAGGGTCCCTGCATGCAGTTGGTTGCAACATCTCTTGACTCTCTCATAATCTAGAACATCCCACCCACCTTTGACCTGTCACAGACACCGGGTCAGTTGGCCTGTGGGAGGTCGCATGTGCCAAACTGTCCAATCACTTCCTCATGGTGAATCTTGTTCCTCGCTCTCCCATGTTTCCGGTAACCTGGGATTAGGCCTGCAGGGGCCGTCCATGGGAAAGGGCCTTGTGCCTGGGGCTGAGTCACATCAGGAGGCCCGTGGTGCCCGGCTGTCCCACTCCAGTCATCTAGGCCTGACCGGTGGGCTCAGGTGGTGACAGCCCGTTCCCGTCACTGCAGAGTTGACTTCTCCCCCCTTATGACCAGCCAGTGGTCTGCACGTGATGCTTCGCACCTGCAAATATGCACGCCTCCATCAGTCTCCATCGGCTGGTTCTATCATCTACTCGTGATCCTTGTTCACGGAAATGTCTTCATTAGTGAGTACAGAATGGTGCTTTTGAAGTTCTGTCATTCCTTGGCTGGAATTATTCAGTACGAATGAGCTTCCCCTCACCAACAAGAGCTCCGCAGGACACGGAAATGTGGGTCTGCTGTGGTCAGCACCGCGGCCCCCCAGACGTGCCCAGGCCCTGGGCCTGGGACCCATGCGTGTGCGGCACATGCTGGGCAAATGTGAGTCAGTTAAGCGTTCTGAGATAGGAGGTTACCCCGGGAGATCCAGGGGGCCCCTGGGCTCACAGCGTGATTGGGAGAGGGAGGCAGGAGGTCAGAGTCCCAGGCGCCCTGGGGAAGAAGCAGAGGTCCCAGAGGGACTGCAAGGGGCCACGTGGCTGCTCTGTAGGTGGAGGACGTGGCCTCTCAGAGCTGCAAGGGGCAAGGCTCCAGGGGGACCCAGCCCCGCCCACACCCTGACTGCAGCCCAGGGACACTGATTTTTGACCTCTGACCTCCAGAACTGTAAGACGACAAATCTGTGTTGCCCTAAGCCACTAAATCGGAACAGGAAACTAATACAGAGTCCAGCAGAAAAAGCAGATGAAAGCTTCATTCGCTGCCTTTTATCATCCAGACCAGCAGCTGTCTGAGGTCTCTCTCTGTTTACGGCGGCGGCTGTTACAACTCCCATCAAGCTGGGTGTCCACACGACACGCGGTCTTCTCACACTTCTGCAAGTCAGAAGTCCAAAATCCGTTTCAACAGGCCGAAACCAGAGAGCCGGGAAGGCTGTGCTCCCCCCAGGGGCTCGGGTGGCTCCACGTGCTGGCTCTTGCCAGGTTGGCAGGCCACGCCCCGACTCCGTGGCCCTCCTCCGTCCTCAGAGCCAGGGCCGTCTTTGCCTCAGCCCCTACGCTGCCTGCTGCCGCGCCAACCTCCTAAACACCCTCGGGTGCTATTTCGGGCCAGCTCCCATTGCAAGACCCCCAACTTCGTCAGCCCACAAAGCCCCTGTGCCGTGGAGGGCGACACAGTCGCAGATTCCAGACCTTTGGACCCGGATGCCTTCGGAGGCCATTAACCATCCCACCACAGCCGTAAGCAGAGTCGTGTGTGTGTGTGCGTGCTCGCGCTTTCTCGCGGCTGGCAAGACGCACGCGCTTGTGTGTACTCGGTATACTTTGGTCAGCCGCAGTCATGGCTGGTTTTGGCCCCCGGCGAGCAGGAGCCTCCTCTGGCCGGCTCCTGGGTCCTTCCGCCGCGAGCCGTTTCCGCGCACCGTGGCCCAAGCAGTTCATCTCGTGGGCTGCCTGCCTCCCCTCGGGTCGGCCATCTCTCCAGTGAGGGCTGGTCCTTGGACACCAGCATCCAGGCCCCGGAGGGCTCGCCCCTGCTCGCTGCTCTCACTCCGGGGGGCCCGGGCGCAGAGCAAGGACACCACGCTTCAGCGCACGTGCCCACCCCGACTCCATGTCTCTCACCGATCCAAAGGGTCGTTTCATTCAGATTTAACACCGGAGGATTTCTACTTCACTTTGCTGACTTCATACTTGTATCTCGTTTCTCTTACACCGAAAATCTTATTTCCTAACCACATTATTACACGTGTTTATTTACTTTACCCTGAGATATACATAAAAAGCTTTAAAAAATAACAAACCCCAGATCACTACCAACAGGGAGAAGACCAAGCGAGCTTAAGATTTCTTTGCAATGATTACTGTCCCTAAAATAAATCCCACCAAGAACTACCATCTAAATATTGCCCTGGTCACCTGAACTCATTCTTTCCTTGAGAGTCATGTTACCCGTTGATATATAGTCTCCCTTTACTTCGGTTTGCTTGCAATTTTCAGAGATCGCTTTACATATTTAAGTTCCTCTATAATGACTAAAGCGTGACGGTAGTAGACCGAGCTCCATGACGGTAAGCTCGCACAACCTCGAGCCCCAGCCCTTCCCTCCGCCCCGCTCACCCCTCTGCTTACAGGCCACCATCTTTATGCGTTTTCCGGTTCACTCTTGCGGTCTTCCTTCCTGCAAATACGAACAAATACAAATTCAAATTCCTCTCCCTCCTTTACACGGAAGGCAGCCCGCTGTGTATCTACTTCTGCTCTCCGTCCGATCTCCTCGCTCCTGCTTACGGCTGCAGACCTCCCCATCCCGCCACCAGCCCACGGCCTCCAGGGTGCGTCCTCTGTGAGGACACAGAGACCCGCCGGGAGCCGTCCTGTGCATACGTCACCTTGCACCCGTCTGGGCGGACGTGTGTAAATGTTGTTGCAGAGTGTCGCGTCGGGTGGTTTCCCCGAGACTGTCCGGCCTGCTCCTGGAGTCGCTACGTGTGTTACACGTCTCGGCCCCAAGTGCCTCCTTGCAACTTCCCTCCCTCCCCAAAATGTGGGGAGCTCCCCAGACCATAGAACCCTTCTGAAAGCATTTGTCAGGCGGGGTCCTGGGGCCCCAAAGGGTGTAACCGGGAACCACGCTCATGCAGGAACCCCGTGCAGAGGGTAGAGAACCCACAGAGCTGGTGTGTGAGTGTCCTGGAGCTGCTGTAAAAATTACCAAAAACTGGAGGGATTAGAACAACAGAAGAGACCGCCCGCTGCACCCAGCAAGGGGCCCCAGACAAACAGCAGTGGGGGCCTTGACCTCGCCAGCCTGGAGGGAGCAGCACCTGCTGAGAGCTGGCGCCGGGGAGGGGTGCCGCTGCCGGGGCCGGAGCCCCAGGGGCCCAGCTACTGCCACACCAGGGCGTGGTGGGAAGGCCCAGTGGGGGTCCTTTACCCCAAACTCTCTCCTCCCATTGTCAAACCCCTGGGAAGCCAGAGACAAGGGAGTTCTGGAGACAGCTTCCCTTGGGACCAGCGTCCTGGGCACAAAGCCGGGCAAGAGGAACAGGTGCGGACCCACCGGGCCTCCCGCCTCCAAGCCAGCCCGCAGGCCCCTGCATCAGCTCACCCCCGCGGGACTCTCTCGTTCCAGGCAGTCGACTACGAGCTGAACAGGGCGTTCATGCTGACTGTGATGGTCTCCAACCAGGCGCCCCTGGCCAGCGGGATCCAGATGTCCTTCCAGTCCACGGCAGGGGTGACCATCTCCGTCATGGACATCAACGAGGCGCCCTACTTCCCCTCGAACCACAAGCTGATCCGCCTGGAGGAAGGTGTGCCCACCGGCACCGCGCTGACCACGTTTTCGGCAGTGGACCCTGACCGGTTCATGCAGCAGGCCGTGAGGTGGGTCCGCCCTCGGGCCTCAGAAAAGGGATCCCACCCGTGGGCTCCCTTGCTTTCCGTACAGCGGAGTGCCGTCATGCCCAGTAAACCTGCACCCCAGGAAGTCCCCGGCCTGTGCTGTCCCTCCAGGCAGGGCACCACAGGAGCCGCCGGGGGACAGGGGGGCCCAGCCAGCCCGCGAGATCCAGGCGGTCAGTGCGACGCCACAGGAGCTCAGCAAACCGCGCGGTCGCCGTGCACCCCCCCCCCCCCCCCCAGGGCGGCAGGCCTTCCAGCACCCGCGGCGCTCTCCCGAGTCAGGCGGGTTCTGAGCTGGCTTGTCACTTACCCCTCTCTGTTCCTCAGTCTCCCCGTCTGGAAAGAGGGGGCGAGGACAGCACCTGCCTCCCAGGGTCCTCGTGAGGATCGGGAACGCGACCGTCGTGGCGACCGTGAGGCGCGCCGAGGGCGGAGCGTGCGGGCTGCAGGGACAGCGCCCCCGTGTCGGGCGGGCACCCTGCAGAGGGTGGGGCTGGGGGGCTCGGGGCCGCTCTCCCCTTCACCACCTCACCTCCCTTCTCCTCAGGTACTCCAAGCTGTCAGACCCAGCGAACTGGCTGCACATTAACGCCACCAACGGTCAGATCACCACGGCCGCCGTCCTCGACCGCGAGTCCCTCTACATCAGAAACAACGTCTATGAGGCCACCTTCCTGGCGGCTGACAACGGTGCGCCCCGCTCTGGGGGCCGGCCCGTGCCGGGGGCTCTGTGGCGGGGAGATGGAGGGAGGCCCCAGCCGGAGAAGCCGGAGGAGGGAAGCGGGGAGGCAGGGGCGGCGCCAGGTGTCCTGTGCAGAGCCTTGAGGGTCCCTCAGCGTCCCCAGGCAGCCCCCTCTCTGCACGCATTCGGAGCAAGGGCCGCTGCCTGACCACCCGGCTCACGGGTCTGCACAAACTCGCGCCCCTTCGCTCATGCATGGCGCTCCCTCTTGGACACCAGGGGAGCCAGGATGGCCGAGGCAGGCCGAGGTTTGTCCAGTCCTGTCTCGGCTGAACGTGACCCGAGCAGCTTCTCAGCTCCCCACCTGGTGAACTGAGGGTGGCTGAACTCCATCCACATGTAAGCCGAGCAGCCCCATCATGCTGACCATGCACCAGAGTGGGGGGGCTCCCCCTAAGCAGCCCCGGGATGCCGCCCCCTGTGGCTCTGACCACCTGTGATCCGGACCCCTCCAGCCCTCCGTCAGAGCAGGGGTGCCTTGGGGAGGGGCCTCAGAGACAGGGCAAGCACCGTGAGAGGCCACACACCAGCAGCACGAGCCCTGGGAGCTCCGAGGGGGTGACGGTGAGGCTTCCGAGCCAGAATGAGGAGCCCCGAGGACCCTGGGGTAGCGGGGTTGAAGGTGAACCGGGCAGGGGTGAGGGGCTGCTGGGCAGAGGCGGCAGTAGAGGGGCCCACATGGGGCAGGAAGAAGGTTCATGAGCACTGGGGCCTTCCAAGGGATGTGGATAGCATCTCCAGAGTTGGGGGCTGGGACTCCAGGCCCCGAGGTCGCCCCTCCCTGGACCCAGGGCACCCAGGAGCTGGCGAGGCCCACAGCCCCAGGTACCCAGCCAACCCTGCACAGGAGGGCAGAGGGAATGAAGGAGAAGACTTAGAACCAGGGATCAGTCCCAGCACCACTTTAGTGGTGGGAAGAGACTGACTGCTCCGTGCCTGGGTTTCCTCCTCTGTAGCGTGGAGACAGCCCTACCCCCTACCCGGAGCTGTGACGATTAAGTCAGCCAGTGTCCTCGAACGCACAGGGAGGGGGTCTGGCCCGAGCCGGCACGCTGCCACCGCTCTCATCACCCCGGGGCTCCTGCCCCACACTGGGTGCTACTCAGCAGCAGACAGACCAGACCAAAGTCCTTCCCTTGCAAGGCTGATGTGCCCAAGGTCTGTGTGTCAGCTGAAACCAGGTTCAGCCGTGTAATGGCGATAGAAATTTCAACACGACTGAGGTTTCTTTTCTCCCACATAAAAGAAGACTGGAGGCAGGCAGCCCTGGGGTACGGGGGTCAGGTTTGAGAAACCAGGCTCACTCTGGTCATGAGCTACGGCATGGTCCGGAATGTCTGCTGGTGCTCCAGCCATCGTGACCACGTTCTGGCAAACGGGAGGAAGAGCAAGGAAGGCAGGGACACATTCCTGCCCTTCTAAGAACTTCCACCCCCAGCTCACGAAGGCCAGAACTTAGCCATGAAGCCACATTTCACTGTGAGGGATGTTGAGAAATGTAGTCTAACAGCTGGGCAGTGATGACCCCAGATAAAATCTGGGGCTCCGGTTCTTCTATTAAGGACAAAAGGGGAAATGGATATTGAGGGACAACTCAGCAGTCTCTTGCCCCAGTGAGATGAATGAGAAACAAGTCAACCAGATAACTTCAGGGAGTATGTTCTGGAAGAAAACACAACAGGGCATGGGAGGGAGGGGCCAGGGCTTGTAGCTGTGCTCCTGGCCGTGAGGCGCCGACTGTGGGACCAGAGGGAACAAGCCAGGGGAAGAAGGGGCAGCAGAGGAGTCCCAGAGTTAGGAAGCAGCATGTGCAAAGGCCCAGAGGTAGACCCCTGGTGGTCTGTATGGTGGGTTCTCGGACAGCAGTGCAGCTCAGGCTCCAGGAGCTAGAGGAGCCCTTGCACAAAGGCTCACTCGATAGCAAGTGAAAGCCGGGGTAACCACCCGCCAGACTGTGAGTGTGTCTGTGTGGTCCTGTGCTCGGTCCACGTGGTGTACAGTTGAGTTGCTCTGTATGTCGTACAGTGGGGGTTGGCGCAGGCTGGGGCTATGGTCGGGGCTGTGGGTCTGTCCTGCACGGACTCGTCGTCTGTCCTGTGTGGGTCTGGGGGCTGTCCCTGGGCAGGACGGTGGGGCTGGGGGTGGGTCCCATGTGCATCATCGTGTGCCTGGGGTCATGGTGGAGCAGCCCTGTGGGGTCACCCTGTGTCTGTCCCGCAGGGATCCCCCCGGCCAGCGGCACCGGGACCCTCCAGATCTACCTAATTGACATCAACGACAACGCCCCCGAGCTGCTGCCCAAGGAGGCACAGATCTGCGAGAAGCCCAGCCTGAACGCCATCAACATCACAGCGGCCGATGCCGACGTTGACCCCAACATCGGCCCCTACGTCTTCGAGCTGCCCTTCGTCCCAGCCACTGTGCGGAAGAACTGGACCATCACCCGCTTAAACGGTGAGCCCTCCTCAGGCTCCAGGAGAATCGGACACGTCTGGGGTGCTGCACCTCAAGGGGGCCCATGGAAGAGTGAGCAGTGGGGATGGGGCTCTTCCCCCCATGGGGGCCCCCTGAGGCTGGGGCCCCTGGCCGTGCCCCAGTCCATCCCCAGAGGGGGCCGTGAAGGCAGTCCCAGTCCTGCTGTTGTAACGAGCACAGCTGTCAACATCCTACAGCCCCAGCTGCTCACATCTCTGACTGCTTCCTATTGATGGGACCACGGATGGATGGGACCCTGATCAATCTATTTCCTCGGGGTACTTCCCTAGATGTGCACTTGTTGTATAAAAGGGCATCCAAGTCCTGAAGTTTTCTAGCACTCTGAGGATGTGCCTGGAAAGGTCATGCCAAGACCTACAAAAGAGCACCTGTTACCCAAGCCCTCACCAACACCGAATATCATTGTTTTCCCAAGGTTTTAGCCAAAATCATTGTTTCCTTTTGCATTCTTAACTACCACGCACTTTTTTCATTTATTTAATGGCCATTTGCTGTTTCTCCCACGAATTGTCTATTCAATGTCCTTGCCTATTTTTCTTTGAGGTTTTTTCCTAATTGATTTGGTAGAATTCTTTATATATTAAGGAAGTGATTTCTTCATCCAACAAGTTGCAATTGCTCTTCTCTTGAACTGCCAATGTGTTTTCACTCTGTGGAGTGATCTAGCGTGGGCGCGCGTGTGGGTGTGCGCGAACCAAGCGGGTGTTTCAGACTGTCGTGCTCTAGACTCCGTCCTCCGTCCGAAGTCTTGCTGAAACGCAGGGCTGGCTGTGGACTGAACGAAGCCTGTCCTGTCACTCTGTGCCAGGTGACTACGCCCAGCTGAGCCTGCGCATCCTGTACCTGGAGGCTGGCATGTACGACGTCCCCATCATCGTCACCGACTCCGGGAACCCCCCGCTGTCCAACACGTCCATCATCAAGGTCAAGGTGTGCCCGTGCGATGAGAATGGGGACTGCACCACCATCGGCGCGGTGGCCGCGGCCGGTCTGGGCACCAGCGCCATCGTGGCCATCCTCATCTGCATCGTCATCCTGCTCAGTGAGTATGGCGGAGCCACGCATGCACGCCCAGGCCCCCCCACGCGCGAGCGCACCCTGCTCACGGCGTGGCCCCCGCCCCCACAGCCATGGTCCTGCTGTTCGTCGTGTGGATGAAGCGCAGGGAGAAGGAGCGCCACACCAAGCAGCTGCTCATCGACCCCGAGGACGATGTGCGTGACAACATCCTCAAGTACGACGAGGAAGGGGGCGGTGAGGAGGACCAGGTGAGGCCCTCTGCACCAGCTTCCGGGGCGTGGGACCCCCCTCCCACCCGCTCTCTCCCGGCGGCCCAGGACCCCAGCCCGGTGCCTGCGCCCACACGGGGGGCTGTCAGGTGACCAGGAGGCCGTGCACGGGGCGCCCGGGAAGGGGAATCCAGGGAGCTGCCTGGCTGGATGCCGGGTCTGCGTTGGCCGTCAGGGCACTAAGGCTTGGTGCCCCCTTAAAGCATGGTAACAGGAGCCCCAGCTGTTGCCCCAGGCTGCTGCCAGGAATACACGAGGCACGGGAGCTGCAGGGGGGGCCCCCGGGGAGCATCAGCCTGGCGAGGGCAGCCTGGGGGGCACAGACGGGGACGGATTAGGGGAGCGGGCACTAGGGGGAGGGCGGGCGTGCTCGGCCACAACAGGACGCGCCTGCCTCCCTCCTCCCCCGGCCCCTCCCCAGGACTACGACCTCAGCCAACTGCAGCAGCCGGAGGCCATGGAGCACGTGCTGAGCAAGGCCCCCGGCGTGCGGCGGGTGGACGAGCGGCCCGTGGGCGCCGAGCCCCAGTACCCCATCAGGCCTGTGGTGCCCCACCCGGGAGACATCGGGGACTTCATCAACGAGGTGGGTGCTCGGGCACGGGAGAGGCCCCTGAGCAGGGCCCCTCCGCGGAGAATAACGTCCCGTTGCCACCCCACGCTGGGGCGGCCAGGCTGCGGTGAGGAGGCCCAGCCAGACCGGGGCTGGGGGCCGATGCGGTGTGGTCACGCGCCCAGAGACGCCGCCGGCCCCCGGCCCCGTAACCGCGGCGTCCTGTACGTTTTACCGCCTGCTCTCTAACGCTGACGCGTTTCTAAGAGGGGCTGGCAACATATCCCTGCTATGTGAGAATCTAGCTTTAATTTACTTAAGCAGAATAGAGCCCAGGGAGCGGTTCAGGAGAGACGCAGAGAGACTTAGAACATTCCCTGAAACACATCCTGTCCGGGGCCGCAGATCAAAGTTCTACAACTGCCCAAAAGCACTCACTCCCCAGGATGTAATAAAATTTTAAAACCCCAAGAAGTATGTCTTCCCCAACCTAGAATTTAAAGCCTATTTTAAATGATTCTTAAAGAAAAGCGAGCACGGAAACTACAAACCATTGCTATGGAGGGGCGGTGAGGGTGTCCCTTCCCAGGGCAGGCTTGGCAGTGAGGTGCGTCCTGCAGCCAGAGACCGCCGGGGGCACCCAGGCCACCCCACGGGGACCGTCACGGTCACAGGGGACCATGCTGGGCCACACGCACAGGCGTGTGGGAGGCCGCAGGACCCCTCCTTGGGCAGGTGCAGGCGGAAGGAGCAAGGGCAAGGCCACGCACGGGGGGCCTCCAGCAACACCTGCCACGTCCCCAGTTTTGTTCATAGGGATAGTGAACATAACAACTGGAGATTTCTGACTTCTGCCCACCTCAGGTTCATATTCCGTGTCGCGGTGACAGGGGCTCAAGACACTTCTGGCCCCTCAGGAGGGGCTGCTCCTAGCCACAGGCCCCCACCCAGGCCTCTTGCCTCATGTTACTGGTGTGGCCATGCCAGCTTTGGAGTTTGCTACCTCCAACACACCGCCCTCTTCATAAACCCCCCTACTCGTTCTCTGAGAGGCCCCTCAGTTAAACACAGGGAGCACTTATTGACCACCTCTCGTACGCAAGGCCCACTAACTTCACCTTCCTGGCCTGCTTCCCCAACTCCTCTCCGGGGCGCCCGCCCAAGCCCCATTCCATCAGGCCCCCAGGACCGGACAGCACGTCCTCCACCCTAAGCCCGTGTCTCTGTGACCCCAGGGACTCCGCGCCGCCGACAACGACCCCACAGCACCCCCCTACGACTCCCTGCTGGTCTTCGACTACGAAGGGAGCGGCTCTACGGCGGGCTCCGTCAGCTCCCTGAACTCGTCCAGCTCCGGGGACCAAGACTACGATTACCTGAACGACTGGGGGCCCAGGTTCAAGAAGCTGGCAGATATGTACGGAGGGGGCGAGGAGGACTGAGCAGCGTCTCCCCCCCGGATGCCGGCGGAGCGGGACCGTGGGAGGCGCCGGGCTTCCCGACTCCCTGCGGACGTGTCATTTAGTGGTGTGTTAGGGGGTCCCTCCCCGCCCCAGCCCCCCCAACAGTGAGCTGTCTGGCATGAACACTTCTCGCCCCGCGGCGCGCCCCCACCACAGGAGCTGACTAGCACTGAAGGACAGCGAGAGGCACTCTGTCTTAACTTGAATTTCTTAGAACAGAAGCACTGTTTTTAAAAAAAAAAAAAAAAAGAAAAAGAAAGTGCCTTTTGGTACATGTATCAGATTCCCTCAAACTCAGGAGTGACGAAAAGCAAGCAGACAGACCACGTACATCCCCCCAACCCCAGTCCTGAGCACCCCCAGCCCCAGCTAGTCCCAGCTCTGAAGACACCAATTAAGGAGTCGGGGAGAATGTGTCTTTTTTTTTTTTTTTGGTCTTTTATTAAGAAAAAAAGTGGGTGATTTGTTTAACAAAATTTACAAAGAAAAATGTTGGGGTCCAAATCCCAACAGCCCTTCTGAGTCCTCGACCTTTGCTGTACACTGTCGGGGTCTCCTGGGCCCTCGGGCGGCCCCGAGGCTGGAGGGAGGCCAGAGACCAGCCGCAGAAGGCTCCCTGGAGGCGGGCCCAACCCGTCTACCAAAGGCACCATGGTGCGCACTTGGCTTTCACCGAGTTTTGGGGCTGCTCCCTGACTCCTGATGCTGCATGTAGCTGGGGCGGGTGGGGTGCCAAGGGGGCTTTCTTGATGATCACCATCTCTGCCCTTGGTCGTCCCCCGGGCCCCCCCAGTCAACCATTAGGCCTCCCCCGGAGACAACTGTTACCCCAGATGCCACGCAGGTCCCGTTGCCTTTGGTCCAGAAGAGTACAGCGTCCCCAGAAGCCACAGCCCAAACCAGCCAGCATCCCCGAACACCCTGGCGTGAGCCCCCCACTCCTCACAGTCGGATCCCTGGAGGACCCCGTCAAAGGCCCAGCCCCTGACAACCAGACGCTTCCAGCCACCCCGAGGGCTGTGCGGACGGCAGAGAGAGCTGGGAACGTGCACCACCATCACCAGCCGCTAGCATCCTCTCTCCCTGGCCCTGCCGCCTGGACCAGAGTCTCTCATGCTCGTGAACCGACGGGGACCGCAAAGATCTGCTCCAAGTGGCCGGGACAGCCTGTCATTGTTGTGCCATCAGTCCCTCGGATGCGTCTGGACTGCACCCACCTGAAACAACAACCGGTCTCCTCTCCTCGGGACCCAGGCCAGCACCGAGCCGCTGCTCGGACTCTCAGAACGAGCTGCCCTTTGCTTGGACGGTCTGACGCGCAAGCCAGACGCCAGTCTGTTCCCAGGACAGTGAATGGCACTCACTGTGTCCCAGGGACCCTCCAGGGAGACCCTGCTGCGTGGGAGCACCCTGGTCTGTTCACGGGCTCCCCAAGAAAGGGGTTGAGGGGTACCCTGGCCCTGGGTGGGACTTGGCATTGGACTGCCCTTGGGGAAGCGGCTTAGAGCCCCATCCCAGAGCCCTGGGTCAGAAAAAGCCTCGAGAATCTGGGGAGGCGGGGAGGTGGGGAGGGCGGGGGCTCAGCTTGCTCTTCATGCTCTCGGCCTGAGGGTCTTTGATGCAATCCTCAGCCTAGGGCCTGTCCCCAAGGCTAAGGTGACCCTGTTTTCCAAACAGCTTTGGCCCAAGAGCGTACGTGAGGGTGTGTGCGTGCAGTAGGCACGGCTGTGTCCCCACTGGGTGTCAGGGTTCCTCCCCAGACCAAACTCCTCACTGACCCCGCTGCTCTCCCAGAGCTGAGCCGGGCCTGTGGCCTGATGGCCGGCCTGTAGCGGGCTCTGTCCCTGACCCCATCCCGACTGCCGGGGGAGGACGGGAAGGATGAAGGAGGTCCCCGTGTCACATGCTGGGTGCCCCTCCATGCAGACAGCCACCTCCAGTCAGGGGGAGGGTGGCCCGCCAAGGGGAAGAGGCCGGGACCCCTGTCCAAAGCCGTGCTATGCAGATGGCTCAGGGCCAGGCAAGGAGAGCTGTCCCCGCGTCTGGGGGCCTGGCCATTCCAGGGACTATTGGCAGGGTGAGGGCTGGTGGGATGCGAGCGGGAATCTTCTGTGTTTTGTTTGTGTTTGGAAAGTTCATCCTCCTGTTGAACTTCTAAGTGTGACCATGGTCTGGGAGCTGAGGCAGCTGTGGACTCTCCTCAAGACCCCCCTGGGTCCCCAGGGCCCTGGGCCTTCCTAGGGACAGAGGTGCCCGGCCCAGGACCCAGCCTGCTGCACACCGATCCCTCGGACCCCGGCATAGGTGCCCATCTCCCCTGCCTCCCTCTGGCTCCCCACCCCACACCCCTGCCCCGCACCACTGCCAGGCCCGTGGTGCATTTTGCCTAAATCATGCAGGCTGGGGCTGGGGGGACACTGATGGGGGACTTCTCGTGCCCGTCCCTGCCTCCGAACGGCTACACAGCCGCCCCTCTCACTTGCCCCAGCAGTCCCTGGGGGCCAGAGAAAGATGGGGTTCCCACGCCCTCCCACACCCGCCTCGGAACTCCGTTCTGAGGTCCAGTTAGCGTTAACTAAGTGCACAGTGTCAAATGTCTCTCACATAGCTTATAGACACGACGTGCCCCTGGTCGGGCCGGCCGCGGAGGCCCAGCCTCCTCGCTGGCCAAGTGCTAGGGCACAGCCTAGTTTCTGTAGGGAGTTTTGTTCTGTGAACAGGAGAAACCCGCGCCGTGGGGTGGAGCGGCATGGACGTGACCGTGGTCAGGGGCACCCCAGCCGAGGACCCCCGTGTCTGTCTGGGCCTCACACCCGCTCCTTCCCTTTCCCGTGTCTCTCAAAGTGTCAGAGTAACACACGTCAGGTCCCCGAGATGCCTCAGTTTCCCTAGGGTGAGCACTGGCTGACACACCTGGTCCTTTGAGGGGGCAGCTCTGTTCTCTCCAAGGGAAAAGGTTAGAGGAGGGGAGTCTCACTTTTTGTCAGTGCTACAAAAGCACTAAAAACACCCGAAGTCTCCCATGCACAGAGCACCCTGTGAACTCGCTCGCACAGCGCGGTGCCCAGAAGACAGGTCCTGCTCGGCGTGGCACGCCCAGCGGGGGGCCACCTCCGTGTATAATTGGAACGCGTTTCTTTTCCTTTCCTCTCCTTTTTCCATTCTGATTTTTTTTTTTGCATGTTTCTTTTTGAAAATGGACAAAATGTGTAACAGCCCCCGCATGACTGTGGTTGTTTTGGGGAAAGATACTGGAGTATGATGTATTCACACTGCAACTCTGAGCATCGTGCAGTTAGGCAAACGTCCCGACTTTTTTTGTAATCGTCAACAGCACAACTATTTTGTATTGTTGTTTGTATCATTTTGTACCAAAAAAAAAAAAAAAAAGAAAAGAAAAAAGGGAAGCGCGTCAATGTTTTCTGTGTTTTTAGTGCCAGGCGGTCTGGGTTCGGAACTGAGCGGCAGCTCTGCGGGGTGTCGTGTGCTGGAGCGGAGCCGGGCACTGTGGGCACACTGCTCCACGGGAGTCAATAAAGTCCCCCTTTTAAATAGTCGGCCTCACCCTGGCTTCTGTCTCTCGTGCATCCACAAAGCCCCTGGGGCTCACGGACGGCAGATGGACACACGGGGGCTCGGTGTTGAGAGTGGGGCCTGTTGGTCCGGCCGACATCTCCGGAGCCCTGCTCTGTCGCAGACACGGTTCTGGGCTCAGGGAGCACAGACGTGAGCAAAAGCAGGCCGGCTTGTGACGTGTGGGAGGCCCAGGGGACCGAGCAATGAGGGCCTGCATGCTATCGCGTAACGGTTCCAAGTCCTTGGAAGGTCGAACTCAAGGCTCTCCGCCCTTCGTAATGCCAGGGAAGGCCTGGATCCACTTGGGAGCCCTCCTGCCCGCCCTCCATTGTCTTGGGGGCCTGGCCCCTCCCCATGCGGTGGCTCTTCCGTCTGGTGGGAAACCAGAGTTGCAGCCCCTCCCCTGCCCCCCGGCCATGGCCCCAGATCAAGAGGTCCACCCAGCCAGGCTTGGCCGTCCTCGGAAGCTCTGATGGGCCCGGCCTGGTCACATGACCTAGTGCCCCGGACAGCTGGCCTGAGTGTGAGATGGAGGAGCCCGGAGCGGGGGTGGCTCACACCTTCCCGGTCCTCAGGCCACACGGCGGGGCCTCTATGTCCGGCCCGGCTGGACCCACAGGGCCCTGCCCTCCTTCAGTCAACGTGGTTCAGAAAGGCTGCGTGGCTGCCGTCTGGCCCAGCTACTAAGTGTCACAGTCAGGCCTGAGCCACAAGCCAGGCGTTCCCTGCACCCCAGCCCGGTGGTAGGGTTGGGGCTTCCGACTTCCTCTCCCCACGACGACCCTGGCTTTACTTAGGTGCAAATTTGCATCCACAATAACATGTGTAACAAAAAGTCACTCACACGGTTAATTACGGGTGCAGTTGATAATTACAGGCACAATTAGCCACTTGCTAATTTTGAGGGTGCCAAGCAGCTAATTACAGGCATAATTAGGCAACTGCCTCAGGCCTGAGACCGGCAGTGGGGGGTGGGAGGGCACAAACTCCTATAATCAGACCCCCAGGGTGAGGCTCTGCTTAAGGACACCCTCCCCCACCCAGATCCACGGCCGAGGACTGGCCGTCCCACAGCAGAATGCAACCACGACGTCCAGCTGGGGGCCTCGGGGAAGCCAGGAGGCCCCTTCCCTGGAGACCCAGCGGCCTTCTCGTGGGTCACTTCACCAGACGGAGGCTGCCGTCCCTGCCTTCCGTGGGGGACCGCAGGCCCAGGAGGGGCCTCCAGACCCGTCAGTTCGCGGGGGTGCAGTGGTACAGCGCCCCGGGGCCTTGGCCCCTCCCCTAGGTGAAAACCCACCCTCAGGACCCAGGAGGCTGGGTCCTGCCGGCCAGGGTGCCCTGGGACTGACACAGGGGACACAGACAGCTGCCCAGACGCAGGTGAGACCCCAGGACACCTCACGATGCCAGGGCCACACGGTCAGTTCAGCCACCAATCCGAAGCCCACCCCCCTGGCAAGAGGTCAAGGCCAGCCTTGCTGGGGCCTAGGGGAGGCCAGCAGCCCTGAGAAGGACCCCCTGATCAGATTAGAAAGAGCCGGGCTCGAGGATGGACAGAAGGCAGGAGCAGGGGGAAGACGAAGCAGTTGTGCAGGGGAGGGGGGCCCATCCCAGCCCTGCCCCAGGCGTGGGGAGGACTTCCGCTGGGCTCTGGCCGTGTTGCTGGCCACGCCTGTGGACACCCCCACGTAGACGTCCACCCAGCCTAGAGCTCAAGACGAGGCCAGGAGGGGCAGATTTGGGTGTAATCAGGGCATGGCTGGGAGTGGACACTGGGAGCGTGTTCTAAGGGAGAAGGGCGAGCATGTGAGATGCAGGACCAGCGAGAAACTCCCACGTTTCGGGTCAAGGTGCCAAGAGCCATGGCCCCCCTTCCAGCGACCACACTCCTGACGGACAGGCAGGGGCGCCCTTACCTCAGTCCCGGAATGTCCACATGGAGAAGAGCAGACTTCTACTCTGAACGTCATTTTAACAGATGGACACAGACTGCACACTGCCTCGTGGGAGCCCGGAGCGTGCGTCCCCACCTCCTCAGTGCCCTGAGAAAAGACCCCCCTTCTCTCCCCCCACCTGATGCTGCTCAGGCTGCGTGTCCCCCAGAGCCGCCCTGCGCCCCAACAGCGCAAGGCCAGCCTGGGGCAGGGGCAGGGGCGGGGCTGGGAGGAAGGCGCTGGGTGACCGCAGATCCGCCACGCGCGGGATGCCTTGATGCAGAGTCTCACGGTGAGATGTGCAGGACACGCTCTGACTCCCAACTGTACGGAGGACAACAACGGCTGACTTTCTGAGACCATCTTGGTCTTTTTCCCATTCAGAACGTGCAGAGCACTGAGTCCATGGCGCAACGTGCCCCCACGACAGCCCCGAGGGCACGAAGGGGAGCCTCCTCTCACATGCCACCAAGCCTCAGTCAACTGCCTTCTCGGGCCCCTCCCCGTGAGTAGGAGTGCTGGCCAGCTGACCTGGACCCGGCCCCACAGCGTCCAGGGCCCCTCTCTGCGCACAGCTTGGTGGCACCTCAGACCCAGGGCCGGTGCTCGGGCACATGCAGTGGTCACTCAAGACCCTCCAGTCTCTGGCTTCCAGGAACCTCACAGGAGAGGGAAGGGGTCTCAGTCGCTGGGTCCACGGGCAGGGGGCGGGGGGGGAGCCAGCCCCCTCCACAAGTGGGACCCTGGCCAGAGGCTCCCACTGAGGGCCCGTCCCACAGTGTCCACACCCCGCACCTGCCTCCCTGGCCAGTGGACTGCCGGTGCCTGGGTGCCAGTGACCATGTCTTGACTCAGGCCTCAGGGGTCTTATCAGAATGGGGCAGCACTTTGGGGACTGATGACCACATAAGAATTAAGTCATCAGGACAGCATTAGACCCCACCAAAAATAGGTCCTCAGGATTGACGGGGAGCCTGGACCCCAGATGCCCACCAAAGGGCAGAGGGAGTGGTCTGTGGCCAGGTGGCAGGGGTCATTCGAGAGGCCTGAGTCGCTGGCTTCTCCCTCCACCCTCCCAACACACACGCTCCGTCACACACCCCCAAACGCCCAGCAGCTCACCCCACCGGGGCCCCAGGCACTCACCCCCACCTGGAGGCACAGGGTCCCCAGGCTGCGCTGTCGCTGTCCGCGGTGCTGACCGTCCCGCGGCCTGGCGCGGCTCCTTGTGGCTTTAGGGAATGCCCACAGAGAACTCTGCCTGTTTAGGATGAAGAGTCTCCCTGGAAATTGTCCTCAGAGATCACAGTGGGGACAGGGAGGGGGGAGGTCTGGCCCCGCTGAGCTCCAGCCATGGGACCCTGCTGAGCCGGGCAGCAGACTCCCGGGGGCTCCATCTGCTCTGCCTCCCGGAAGGCCCATGTGGTCCTGACTCTGTTCAGACTTCCTGTGGGAAGAGCTTTCCCGTGCAGGACCCTCCTGAGCCCTCCCAGTCTCTCCTCATGGTCTGTGTGTGATTCTTTAGAACAACTTAGTGATTTAACGTCCACATGCTCTAACTCCAGCCTTCCGGCGGTCTGTCTCCCCATCTCGGCAGGGCAGCGACCTCCCTGGCTGTCCCCGGTGCCCCAAGCACCTGTCAGGGTGTGGCTGGCAGGAGCCCCCTCCCAGCTGAGAAGCCCACTAGCCAGGCCCCAGGCCTCCCCAGGGCAGCAGCAGGAACGTGGCCGGAGCCTGGCTGGTTAGGACCCGGGGTTTAGTCCAGCGTTGCTCCTCTTGAAGCTCGTGACCCTGGGCAAGTCCCCCGAGGGTCTCCAGGCCAACACCAGCTGCGGTGTGAGCAGGTGGGAAGACGAAGTGAGATGAGGCAGAGCCAAGTGCCCCAGAGCACTGGGGACGGTCCAGGGAGTAGGTGGGCCTGGGGGACCTAGCTGCCTGGCCAAGCCTCCAGGCCATGAGCTGCCGTTCCCAAATGAGCAGTGCATGCGTGCAGCGTTAGGTGTGTGTGCACAGAGCGCACACCGTCCCCCCTCCGCCCTCTACCCAGGCAGCCAGTGGGCAGGTCACTCCTCGGGCCGTGGGAGGCAGCTGCAAAGGGCTGGTCTCATTTGCTGAGACCTCCGCCCACCACCAGGAAGGAGGCTTCATCCCTGCTCTCCAGGTGCAGAAACCGTGGCTGATGGGGGCATCCGTCCCAGCGTTTTCAGGAAAGACGCATCAGCGGGCTGGGATGGTAACGGACTCGTTGGCTCAGTAGACTGCAGGCTGGTGTTGACTTTTTTTTTTTTTTTTAAGATTTTATTTATTTATTAGAGAGCGAGCGAGAGAGAAACAGCATGAGAGAGGAGAGGGTCAGAGGGAGAAGCAGGCTCCCCGCCGAGCCGGGAGCCCGATGCGGGACTCGATCCCAGGACCCCGGGATCATGACCTGAGCCGAAGGCAGTCGCTCAACCAACTGAGCCACCCAGGCGCCCTGGTGTTGACTTCTGACCAGCGTCGAGCCCAGCTGGCTCCACACCCACCCAAACTGTCCCTCCCTCTTCATATGGCCACCAAGGCACCCACAGCGGCCCCTAGACCTGCATTCCACAGAGAGTGACCTTGTCTCCCCCACCCGCCACACCAGGTTGACGGGCCCTGCGGTGTCACGGGCCCACAGCTGCCCCAGCCACAGAGACTCTCACGTGGCTGCTAGGGTCACAGGTCCACCTGGAGGGCCAGGGCTGACCCCCAAGGAAGGGCTCCGGCAGGGAATGACCAGGCAGGGAGGGGCGAGCTCACTGCATCTGGAGCCAGGAGCGCCCTGCCACCACCTTGCTTTTTCCTCCCTTTTAAATTTCTGGGATGGTTGTCATGGAAACTAAGAGGCTGGTGGTCAGGAGCAGCCCCGGGGGCAGGGGCAGAGGCACTGGCAGGGGGTACAGGTCAGTGGGGAGGACGGTCTCAGACCCGTGGAGATCCTCCTTGGCACCCTGCCCTCTGCCGTGACCAGCCACACAAAGCCCTGTCCCTTGGTGGCCTAAGAAGTCCGTGTGGCCGAGGTCACTGCGAGGGAGGGATTTGGTCAGAGATGAAGCCGACGATGGAAGCACTGGCTGGGGCAGAGGGGCTCTGGGCAGGGCTGGGGACCCCCGAGCCACCCTTTGGAGGGTCAGCACCTGACAGCCGGGTTGGCCCAGCTGCAGTCGTGGTCTGACCAGAAACGCTGAGCTCACTGTTGCCCTAGGGCCCCGCGGCTGCTATGAGAAAGCCACAGACGGGATCGCTCACAACATCCGATTTATCTTCTCACAGATCTGGAGGCCAGAAGTCCGAGGCTGGTACCTCCGGGCTGAAATCCAGCTGCGGGCAGGGCCAGGCTCCCTCCGGAGGCTCTGGGCAGGATCCTTCTTGCCCCTTTCAGCTCCTGCTGGCCCAGGCATCCTGGGCTCGTGGCCACGTCGATCCACCTCTGCCTCCGTCTTCACGTGGCTTCTCTGTCTAACCCCCTCTAACAAGGACCCCCTCTTATAAGGACACATCACTAGATTAAGGGCCCACCAGGTAAGCCAGGACAGTCTCATCTCGAGATCCTTGATGACCTCTACAATGATCCTTTTTCCAAATAAGGTCACAGTGACAGGGTCTGGGAATTAGGACCTGGTCTTCTGGGGGCCATTTTCAGCCAACCACAATGGTCAACACTGAAAAGCCAAGAAATTAAAATCCCTCCCCACTCTCCAGCACCATCAAAAAGAAAAGTGAGTTTAGGGCTCCCTTGGGAAATTGCAGGTCCTGGCTGGCCTCTGGGCCAGCGATCAGTGCTATGACATGCCTGGAGATGCAGAGAGGGACCCAAGAGGGCAGGGGCAGTGACCACCCCCGTGGGAAGCCGATGGTTCTCTGTGCCCCAGCGGGCACGTGTCCTCACAGACACGGCAGGCCCAAGCTTGCCTGGAGATGATCAGGGTGCTGACTCTTAGCCCATGTGATCCCCTGGAAGCAGGAAGGGGGTCCCTGGTGACCCCGTACAGCTGCTGGGTCCAAGGGATGGACACGTCCCTGGGGCCCGAGGACGGGCCAGACACCCTTCTCTCAGCTAAGGCCAGCTGAGGCCTCTCCACGCGGGAGTCCATACCTCTTGCTTCCCTGCTCCAGAGGGGGAACCTTCGCGGAGTTCTGGGGTCCTTCCTTCACAGCTTCGGTCTGCCGGGTGCTTGTTGGTGTCAGGAAAGCTCCAGGAACACCACTGCACACTCACGGGCCCTAACGATGTTCCTGTGGCTGCCTGTGGGTGCTCCTGGTGCAGGGACACCTCCCCCACTCCCCCCGGTGCCTGCCCAGCCCGGGCCCACAGGTCGCCCCACCGCTCATCAGCTCAGGTGACTGGCTGGCTCCAGGCTGCAAACCCATGGCGCCTGCCTGGTTCCCACCCTTCTGGAGGTGTGGACCGACCCCACACTCGCATCAGGGGGACTGGATCGGGGTCAGCAAGGATGAGACGCAGTGGGGGACCGTGAGGTGTCCCCATCTGCCAAGGATGTGAGTAATGCACCCGAACCCTGCCGTCACCCCAGTGCCCCCACGGACACGCACCGCTGCCCCTACCCACCCCTGACTCCCGAACACTGGAGACCTGGCACCAGCCCACCAGACCCACCAGACCAGGGACCCGCGCCTGGGCCCCTGGGCTGTGTGCCCCCCAACAGTGAATCAGCCTCTCCGATCACTCCAGGAGGGGCTTGGCCCAGGGAACAGAAGTCAGGGCTCTTCGGTTAACCTGTAAGCCACCGTGGGGTTTGGAGTGGGGGGTGGGGCTTGCTGCTACCGTCCCCGTGTCAGACCCGAGTAACAGGCTCAGAGGGTGAGGAGGTCCTCTGCAGCCAGAGGAGAACAGGTGCTTTACTTTTTACTCTTAGTCACTCGTTTTCGCATCTTGGAGAGATTTCTGATGTTTGGTAACAGCCCATGTTCACCGCGTCCCACGTGCTGAGTCCTGACGTTCGTGTGCGCCCGTGAAACCGTCACCACGATCAGGGTAACCCTGAGTCTCCTCACCCCCTCTGCAGGCCCCCCAGGCCCCAAGCGACCCCTGCCGGCTTCCAGGCTGTGGGGGACGCTGCACTTCCGGACCCCCCCCGCAGGGCGCTGCTGTCCTCGGGCTTCTCGCACTCACACTGCGACCGAGCAGGTGCCCCTCGCTGCCTGGGTGGCACCGCGCACAGACCAGTTTAGCCGTTCACCTGTACTCGGACAGTTAGGGCACTTCCAGATCTTCGCCATTTCAAATAAAGCTGCTATGAACAGGACTGTACACATCTTTGTGGGGACGAATCTGGAAGATTCTGGGGGAGAAGTGTCCAGGAGCGCGCGGATGGGCAAGGCGGTGGACAGGCTGACGCACCCCACACTTCTCCAGAAACTGGCCCGGGCTGCATGGCCTCCAGCCCCGCAGGGCTCCGGGTGCGCCCGAGCTAGCGGTGAGTGCTGGTCTCTTAACCGTGACCCTGATTTCCAAAGAAGCACGCGCGAAGCTGCTCCCGCCTTCCTCTCCCGATGCGCCCAGAGGAGACAGCCCCGTCCTTCCAGGTGCACTCCACCCCGGCCACTTCTCCCAGCCTGAGCCCTGTCTGGCCTCCTCCAGGGACTGTGCCTTGGCCACACCCGCCAGCCCCTGGGAAGGCACCCTGCGTGTGAGAGGTGCTCGTTGACACTTGCTGAATACATACATTTTAGGAAAAAAGATCAGGGCATGCCCATTCTCCTCAAAAATATAGAAATTCTGGCAGCTAGGACAAAGCCTTAGCAAGCAGCCTGAACGAGCAATTAGATTCTTGGAAAACAGGTGTGATTTGTCTCTTAAGGAGAAGGGTAAGTTCCTTGGGCTGGTCTTCCCTGGGCACACGTGGCCCCGGTGTGACCCAGAACGGCCCAGAGGAGGGGATGGGCTGGCAGCCCGTCGCTGGACTGTGGTCTAACTGCATGGCCTCCTCCGTGAGAGCACAACACGGAGGATCCAGAGGCTCCAGATGGGTCCCCACAGCTGCTCGGACAGAGCGTGAGACCAGAACAGATACTTTGCAGCCTCGGCTGTTCACACTGGGCAGGGTCGGGCTTGGGGCAAGCCGGGCCCCGATGCGGGGATGGAGGAAGACTAAGTAGAACGTTATTTTTTTTTTAAGTCAAAACTTATATTGGGAGACCACAGTCTGATAGAAGGAAAAACTAGTTAACACTCAACTAGTTAACCAGTGACCACAGATAATCACAAGAAGATCACGAGTTGCCACCTATCCTGAGACACCCACACACCTCCTCTCATGTGGCACCGGATCACGTGGGGCCGGGTGACCTGCGTAGGTGGAGCTGAGGTCCCACCCAGGGGGGCCCGAAGCCAGAGTCTTTCCCCAGGTTTTATTGAGATACGTTTTTGTTTTTGTTTTGAGATTTTATTTCGACAGAGAGATCACAAGTAGGCAGACAGGCAGGCAGAAAGAGAGGGAGAAGCAGGCTCCCCGCTGAGCACGGAACCCGATATGGGGCTTGATCCCGGGACTCTGGGATCATGACCTGAGCTGAAGGCAGACATTTAACCGACTGAGCCACCCAGGCGCCCCTTGCAGTACATTTTATATATGCTAAAATGCACAGACCTTACCTGTCGGCCTGTTTACACTCATGCACACCCATGTGAGCACCACCCAGATGGAGACAGAACATTCCCATCAGCCCAAAGGGGTCCTGGTGCCCCTCCTACATATGGAACCAGGGGGCATGGGGTCTTCTGCGTCTGGCTTCTCTCTTCAGCATTCTTTAGAGATTCATCGACATTACTGAGTGGTCAGCAGCTTATTCCTTTTTATTCCCGGGTCGTATTCCATTGACAAATACACTACGGTGTGTATCCGCCACTCCCACTTCGGCCCATCCGGGACAACCGGCACCGCGAACACTCCCGTCCGGTCTCTGGTGGACAAAGGCAATCGTTTCTCTCGAGGAGATACGCAAGCGGGAACTGCGAGGTCACAGGGCAGATACACGCTTTGCTTTCTCAAAAGTGCAACAGTTGCCCAGAGTGGCGGGACTGGCCTGCTGGCGGCGTGTGGGGGCCCTCTGATACCTCTCCGTCTGGGCCCCTATGGCAGGCGTGTGGCGGGCTCACACCACGGCTTCAATTTCCATTTCTCTGATGACCAGTCCTGATGGGCAACCTTCTCATTTGCTTACTGGCCACTTATAGGTCTTTTATACATTTTTATCGAGGTAATTCTTGCTATATTTCCCATGCGGGTTCTGTCGGGTTTATGCACCTCACACGCACCCTCCCGGTCCGTGGCCTCCCTTCCACCCTCCCTGGGCATCTTTGGTCGAGCGCAAATTTCAAGTGCACTTCGCCATTTTTTTCTTTATGGCTTGTGCCTGCCCACACCAAGGTCGTGAACATCTTCTCTGACGTTTTCTTCTAGAAGCTTTGGACTCTCAGCTCCCACTTTCAGGCCTATGATCCATCTCCAATTAATCTGTGTGTGTGTGAACACAGGGGCAACTCTCACTGTCGGCCCACAGGCCACCCAGCTGCACCAGCAGCTGTCCTGGCTTCACCACTTTGCTGTCTTTGTCTAAAGTCTAGTGGCCGTAACATCCGGATCCGCCTCTGGACTCTGGCATTCACTGGTCACGTCTGCCCTCATGCCAATGCCACACCGACTCGATGACCGCAGCCTTACAGGAAGTCTTAAAATCTGGGAGTGTGAATGCTCCATGTCTGCTCTAGACCGTCGGAGCTGTCCGAAGAGTCTCTGGAATCAGTCAGTGTCAGCGGAAGCCCTGCTGGGATGTGAGTGGGGCGGCATGGGATCAATCAGGACAGCAATCCGAGTCCACTCCGCAAACACGGCGCATGCTCCACGCAGACTTTCTCTCGTTTCTCTAATTTCAGTGGGAGGGTCTTCTATGTCGCTCCCGGATGTATTCCTAGGTATCCCAGCATTCGGTCCTATCATTCATGACCCGTTTTCACTTTCTGGCTGCTGGTTGCCGGAATACAGAATCACATTTCATTCTGGCTACCAACCCTGTTCCCTACAATTTCATGAAATTCAGATCTCTGCTTCAGTAACATATGTGTGGATTCTTCCGGACTTTCCGGGCACAATGGCGTCATCTGTGATTTCTTTCTTCGCCTTCTTCCTTTCCAAACTTCATGAAAACTTCATGCCGTATTTCTTGTTCTTGCCTTCTTGCTCGACTGGAAGCACAGTGCTCTGGGGAACGGAGTGGAGAGAGCAGACGGCCCCGACCACACCATCCTGCCCTCGACCTCCAAGCCCACCCAAGTTCCCAAACCTGACGTCACACAACTAATAACGTGTTGTGGGGTGACACTGAGCAGCAGTTAACAGTCTCACGAGGGGAAAACAACAGACAAACATGTGTCTCGGGTCTGCTGGCAAAGCTTCTGCCGCACGGGGTCTCCTGCTGGTGTCAGGGGCTTTGCCTTGGCTGCGACTGTCCTTGGCGGAGCGATGGGACCCAGGAGGACATGCAGAGAAACTGACATTAAATCAGCCACACCTACAGAAATCCAAGTACAACTGTCCTCTACCAACTACCAAGAACTCCGCAAAAACAAAGTAGTCGTGGTCAGAAAGTACAAGTGTGACCTAATCACTAAATTATCCCGGGCCTTTCAGGTGGACGGGAGACTCGAAACGGTGCATCGAGTGCTTCCTTCCAGAGGCTCCGTCCCCCGCCATCACAGGAGTTACGGGTGAGTGTGATTCCCACCCCCCCAAAAAAAGATCTGTGCAGTGCTAGCCCCCAGCACCTCAGAACGCAACCTTACTTGGAGACAGGGTCTTTACGGAAGTCAAGTTAAAATGAGGTCATTGCTGGCACCCTACTCCGGTGTGACCAGTGTCCTGGAGCTCACAAGGGGAAATTCAGACACAAAGACAGACATGCAGAGAGAAAACGCCACGAAAACGTGGAGGGACATCCAAGATGCCAGCCACCACCAGCTGGCGGAAGAGGCCCGGAACAGACCCCCTCATGGTCTCGGAGGGCACGGACCCTGCCAAGCCCCGACTGCAGACTTCTGGCCTCCGGAATGGGGACACAGGCCTCTACTGCTGAAGCCCCCCAGTCTGTGGTGTATCAGGGAGCCCCTGGAGATACTGGCAGGCTCCCTAATGAGAGCGGTATTTTCCAGTGTAACTTGTAAGGAAGGCCACACGTTGCTGGTTATCGTCCAGCTAGTTAAAATCAATGTGAAGGGCGCCTGGGTGGCTCAGTTGGTTAAGCGACTGCCTTCGGCTCAGGTCATGATCCTGGAGTCCCGGGATCGAGTCCCGCATCGGGCTACCTGCTCGGCAGGGAGTCTGCTTCTCCCTCTGACCCTCCCCCCTCTCATGTGCTTGCTCTCTCTCATTCTCTCTCTCTCAAATAAATAAATAAAATCTTTAAAAAAAATAATAAAAAATAAATAAAATCTTTAAAAAAAAAATAAAAAAAAAATAAATAAATAAAATCAATGTGAAAACCGGACAGCAACCCCAAGCACGCCAACGACTGGCTACCTGCAGCGCTCGAGAGGCAGGGTGCTGGCCAGCCTGCAACAGGAGGTGGCAGGGAGGAGGTGGGGCCTCCTGGAGACCCCGTCTGTCTCCGTCACTGTGGGTCCACCCCGGGGCTGGGGCCATTACGTCGCCCTGCCAGGCTCACCAGGGCACATGCCTGTGCGCGGACCCCCCGGGGCCTTACCTTGCCTCTCCCCAGGGTGCCCCAGCTGCGTGGGCAGGTGCCCCAGCAACGGAACGCAGGCGGGGTGGCCCAGGTGGCCTGAGCGTGCAGGGATTACTCCCTCAGCTTCGGGCCCTCAGACGCCACTCACACCGGGCCTTACCCTGCAGCACGGAGGTCCTGTCCTTGGAGGCAAGGTTATTTCTACTAGAGTCGCTGGGGTTTAGATACTGATTCTAACAAGTAGCTCATAAATGAACACCTCAGGGGAACCAGGGCTGAGTCTCTGGTAGCAGAATCTAAACCTGGAAAACCGGGAAAAATAGGCAAAACAGATACAGATAAATTTGTTTTTAATAAAGGAGTTAATTTTCTTTCAATCCTATATAAAACAATAGCAATTAAAAACTTCATTTTTGAAAGTAAAATATTTACATATGAACAAGTAACTGTGCAAAATTTACATGAAAAAATGGAAAGACAGGGATTTCCTAAAAGACAAAATAAAAGGTGTAACAGTTTTCAGGTATTGATAAAAATACTGATCAGCATTCGGTTCACACTCGCGCGAAGTAAAGTCTGACGTGAGGATTCACACGGAAAAAGCCAAAGTATTTACAGTCATAAAAGTACTATCAATAGACAATTTAATACAATAACCTCTGAAAATATAAAGAACCAATTAGTATATTTGTAATAAAAAAATAGGTACAAAGAAGGGGCTTTGCTCTGGACATCTGTAAAGTTGGCCCACAGCTTGCTTACAGTCTCTTAGCAAAATAATTATAGTTTACATAGCCATTTTCATGTTATGTGCCAAAAATTATGTACAATTACTGACAAAATACACCAACCATTTTTCAACACTTGATTCACACTGAGAAACAGTCTTTTGATGATTCTTCTCAACTTTGATTTTTATTTCATCTAAGTTTCCACTTTTAGCTAAAAAACACAGTGCAAGTAAAATATATTTATGCTGAAAAGGTTTTCATTTCTTTTAACTTTACAGCTTTACAAACTCTAGCAAATAAAACGCGTCCTGTACAGATGCCAAGCACACGTTCGGAAGGAGCCGCCGCGCAGCCTCTCCTGAGCAGAAAGGTGACCACACTCCGGGCGAGCGCGCGGTGAGCTCCGTGCTCCTTGGGGACTCTGGCGAGGGAGGGGACGGGGACATAAATAGTCTAAAAAATCAGTTTGCTTTGCCAACTGACTAATACAAAAATAAAATAAATGAAATGAGGTCATCGCTGTAGACACACACCTACGCAGTAAGTTGGGTTGAATAAACCAAAATGCACAAATAATGTAGAAACCGCTACGAGGTGACAGAGGGCAGCTAATTATTTGCTAAACGATTCCATCAGTTTTTATATATGGCTTGTTTGGCAAGAAGGCCACTCAATCAAAGATGAGTTAAGAGTTAATTGTCCGTTCAGAGTGCCCACGGGCCTCTGTGTTCTCTGTTACAGAAACGTGTTTTCTTCCATACTGAAGAGTTGACTTAGAAACAGGAATAAAAAACTGTTCCATTGTAAAGAGGTGGCTGTTTTTTAAACAATATCCCATTTGCTTGTTACAAAAGGCGTAATCTGCAAATATATAAAAACGTCCCAGGCGTCTCCCTCCGCGCTGCCGCGCCCGCCCTGTGCTACTTAAGGAATGCTTTGTAGAGCAGCAGTGAATGGCTTGTCTCACGCTCATTCTCTAAACAAAATATGAGGTCCCTGAGGTTGACCCGCGTGATCCTTTGTCGCGTGAACTGTCTGGGGGTTCCAACACCGGAGCTGCCTGGGACCGCCGAGCCTGGGCCCGACCCCTGGTGACGAGAAAGGAGAAGACAGCCGAGTTAGTGGTGCGCACAGGTGGGCAGGACCCACAGCGCTGGAAGGACGGGGCAGAGCCAGGTGCTGGCCCCTGGACTGCATGCCTGGGGCCACTCACACTTCCCTACGGGGGTCTTAAGGAACCCTGATGCTGGAGGAAGCCAGGCTGGGGACAGGCTCCTTCCTGCGGGCCTGCTCCTTGAGCCGAAGTGCTTTACGAGTCCCTAATGGGGAGAGGGTGTGAGCAGAGGGGCACGTGTCCAGGAGGTCAGGCGGGACTCTTGTCACACCTGGGCCCAACTGTGTCATCCCCACTTTGCTGACAAAGGCACATTCCCAATGCCACAAAGTCTAAACTCCTGGACTGGGCAGGCTGGTGGTCAGCCGGTTAGCTTGTTGGGGCACAGTACTCTGTGGCGACCATGGTCATCCGAGGCCAAGAGGGGACCGCCCTGTTCCCCGAGCTGACAGCAGCGCTTCAGCGCAGGGCCTGCACCGCTGGAGGAAAGGCCGAGTTTCTGCGAGTCTCTGACGCCTGCTCACGGACACGGAGTCACCGGGGCCGTTTTCCTGGAGGCATCATGGCCACCCAGCCTCCACGTCCTGTGGTTCCAGCACTGCGTCTCCATCCGATGCTCCAGGGCCTCAAACCACACAACTCCCAATTAGACGGCGCTCGCTTTTCCATTCGGAATGGAAACTAAGTCTGTATTCTGATGGTTAAAGTCACTCAGGTATGTTTCAGGTGCAAACGTGACAAGGATATTTTTACAGCTTGTTCTCAAGTTTAAGGAGGTGGGAGGAAAGAATTCCCCGACAGCGGAAGAGCCCTGCCCAGACCAGGCCACAGTTCTGGGAGCCGGCCAGCAGGTGGCAGGCGAGGACCACAGCACCCAGCACACCGCGCTCTGGGCACCTGGTCCATCGCCACCTGAGTCCCCTTCCACCAGGCTGGGGCACGGCTGTTCGTGTCCTTGTGCGCGCGCACCTTCAACCTCAATTACACTACTTCACACCCCCTTCAGACACCCTTACCCGCCAAGATCCCTCCTCCAGGCTAGTCCCTGTGGTGGCTACTTTTCCTCGTTTCAAAGAACGATTCAGGTTTTCTTGGCGTTTCCCTGAGTCTAGGCAACAGCCCTAAAGCGTTTCGTGCAAGACACAAAGAGCGCCCCTGCAAAGGCGTGTGATGAAAACAAAGTCTGCAGGAACAGGAGGTACGCAAGCATGGCAGCCATCCGGGCCCGCTACTCTGGACCCCGCACACCACAGGGAGAGCCCAGCAGGCCCAAGCAGAGGCCAGTTTCTGGAAAGAAAGCTGCCCGCCGACAGCAGCCTTCCCTCCTCCCCTCCCCTGCAGACACCACTCATGACCTCAAGGTTCACGGGGACAGGTGCGGCCACGTGGAGAGCAAAGGCCCTTCCTTACACGACGGACTGAAATACCTCTGCAACACTCGTGGCCAATTCTGGACCACATGTGATGTTCCTACTTTCCAAATAGCTCAACAGCCAAAACGGGTGGGACAAGGGTGAGGTACCCGCTTCAGGTGCAAATTAACAGGTGCTAAAAGTCAGAAACCAAGATAAATAATGCTTTATTGCAATATATTTTAGAAATCAAAACTGGTGTCAAAGCATTCTGATGGGCATGTGTCAGCACGGCCCAGGACGGCTGGCTGCGCGCTTCCCTCAGGTCCAGGCAGCGCGCACGCTCTAAAGGTCAGTGAGAAACTGTAACTTCTCGTGGTTCTATGAACTTTTACAAATAGCCTATGTTCAAAGATATCCTACTTGATAGTCAAAGTACTTCTAATTACATGGGATAAGCACTGTTTCTTCCATTTCACACCAAAATGGAAGGACACGTCTTCACCGTCTTCCCTTCCCTCCAGGGTCGTGGGGCCAGCCGGGCAGGGCGGGCAGAGCCTGAGGGAGGGGCCCTGAGCCGCCTGCCTCCCCTGCGGACGGAGAGTAACAGAACACTCTGCCAGGCAAGGGCCAATGTCGGGCCTGGGAGGCAGTGGTGCGCAGGACCAACTTCACCAACATTCACACCCCATCAAGGGCTGTTTAGTTTGCTTTGTTTTTGCAGGCCCTGGGGCTAGAAACAAAAAAAAAAAAACAACCTTGGCGGTAGCACGTAGACTCCAGTGCTTCCTCCTTGGCAAGTGAAGTGGAGCCTCCCTGTCACAGGACCATTGGAAAGACTGACAAAAGGAAGCTAACCTTTCCATGGTCAAAATGCCACAATCAATCTGACAGCCAACAAACACCTGATGCAAAACCAAATGGAAAGAAAAAACACCTTCCGTCCACATCCCACCTGGCTTGTGGGGTCAGCCTCACTCTTGGGAGCCCAGAGCTGTGCAGAGGCGGCGCATGACCCACTGGGGGAGGGGCCCCTGGCACGGCTCTGAGCTTCCCACGACTCTGAGAACAGGCGCCCCCAGCCCCGGGCCCCTCGGGAACTGCCTCAGCGAAATTTCCACCTCAGGGGCTGGGGAGCCCGATTCCTGGCGGCCCGGAAGCACAGCAAGGTGGCTCCCAGGCGAGGTGACTCTCAAGGCTGCTCCCACGCCCCCGGCTTCAGCTGGACAAACGGCTCCTCTGCTCGCCCTCGCGATGGCGCGGTTCCCAAACTCGGTTACACCCATCTCTGCGCCCTCACCGTCCAGAACACAGACACACCTGCGCAGACGCAGCCGCGGTAAAGATACTCAGGTACTCACACCCTAGGAGGATGCACACCACTCACGGGAGGGGGAGACAGCGTGCTGCCATCGAGTCACCCCAGCAGCTCCCCTCTCTCTCCCCAAAAAACTCAGAACAAGAAGGGAAACACCAATCTATACAGATATCACTCCATCAGCATAATGTGAAGACGGGGAGCACCCTGCTCCAAAAGGACCCCAAATGAGCAGAACTGGCCCATCCTCAGCAGGGCCCCACTGCACCCACAGAGCAAAGACAGATGAGGGAGACCGTGAGGGGCCATGGTCCAGCAAAAGCCAGCCCAGAATGGCTGCTGGTCCACCCCAGTCTGAGCGCCCAGAGCACAGACACAGGGACAGGCGTGGGCAGAGTCCTCGGAAAACAGAGCCTCTGACAAGGGCCATCTGAAAACCAGGTGCTGAAAGGGAAGGAAGTAAAGGGACACTTAGGGTCCCACAAGACAGGAACCCCACCATCAAAGGACACATGACCCCCCCCTACAACCAACACAAACCAAAAACCAGCTACGCTACGCAACATTCCAGCACTGGCAGAAGAGGGCGCCATCAGACCGCGAGTCTTGCGAGACCCCCAACTACCACAAAAATGAACAGGAGGAAGATTAGCAAATCCATAAAGAACCACCGCAAAAAGTCAGAAAATGGAATTCCACACACATCAGAGACCAGTTCTGTCTGGAAAAACAAGAACACTGTAAGACAGACCTTTCAACAACAAAAAACGTACTTGAGCATTTGAGGACATGAAAATTGCTCTGAATCAAAACCGGAAATAGTAACAAAGAAGTAGATGAAAAAACAGAGGGGTGCCTGGGTAGTGCAGTCAGTTGAGCATCCAAATCTTGGTTTCGGCTCAGGTTGTGATCTCAGGGCTGCTCCACGCTCAGTGTGGAGTCTGCTTAGGATGCTCTCTCTCCCTCCCCCACTCATACGCACACTCTCTCTCTCTCTCTAAAATAAATATCTTAAAAACAGAAAAATATAAGAGTTGACTAAATGCAAGAAAAAAATGAAAAGGAAACAATATGTCAGAAATGAGTAAAGTTAACTACAAGGTGCCAAGGAGGGAAACCGTGAAGAAAGGCGGGCCAGCGAGGGGCACACACAACGACAGGCCCAGGGAAGGCGGGGGCGGCAGACCAGCAAAGGCTAGTACTGCGTTATCAGAGCCTCTGAAGAAGGAAAACACTACGGAGCACAAGAGACACTGAAACCAGAATCCAAGAGAACATTCTGGGAAAACAGAGACTAAAATCTGCATTCTATCAACTCTGATGTATCCTCACAAAACTATTACTTTTCAAAGAAACAGATGAGGCCTCCAGGTAAAAAGAGAAAATAAATTACAAAGGTAAGAAAACTGACCTGGCATCAGGCTTTTCAAAACCAACTTACAAAGTGAGGTGACCATGGATGAGCATACACAAAATTACTGAAAGAAAGTGTAAACCAAGGATTTTATATCCAGCCAAACTGTCCTCCCTATCAAAGCCACAAAAGAACCGTTTTCCACATATAAACGTCAGGGGACCCTGCACCAAGGCCTGCCCAGGGGCTCTGCCGCAGGGCAGGCGCCATCCAAGCAAGAGGTGGGTGGGGGAACCACGACAATGAGATGGGGATAAGCACTTACACAGAAATGTGTACCTTACACTAATGCGGAGGTGGGGGGGTAAGGTGGAAGGTCGTGTATTGTAACAAGGAAGCGGAGAGCCAGGGAATAGACAACAACACAGTGTGGACAGGCTCACTGGCGGCTGGGGGGCAGCGACTGGAGCTCAGAACCAACAGGAACCAAGAAGCTGAACAGTTAAGAAAAACCAAGGGACAGAAGATATTTAATAAGGTTTGCATGCAAAAATAACCACCCAAATATAATTATAAACCTTCCTCAATACAAACAAAAAATTTTAAAGAACAAAGAATATACACTTTAGAGGAGGATGATCACAGCAAACATAAAAAATATACATAATTATAAAAATATCATGAAAGAGAAAAGACCAAGCATGTTGGTCACCATCAATAAAGGTGAATGGGCTTCATTCATTCATCTATTAAAAGAAAAGCTTCGAACAGTTAGGTACCAGATAACAGTGCACACAGCCCCCCCAACGCCGCAAAGCAAAAACCGCAGGAGACACAGGAGATAAAAACAGAAACGCACTAATAAAAGAGACTTTAGGTCACCACACTTAGGACAAAACACATCAAATGGACAAAAATAAGCAAGGATTCCGAAAATCGGTCAGCATATCAAGCTCTCCACCCTATCATGAGAACGTGCCTATTCAAGCACATCCATGAAACGGATTACCCATATCCCCCGTCAGACTGGCAAAATCTAAAACGAGGACCACACACAGTGCAGGGGAGGCGAGGGGAGGACCCTGCTACCCGGCTGGGGGAACACAGCAGCAGGATCTTCCGGAGGGGAGCCTGGAGCCCGGCGCCTCCTAACAAGACTAGCCGTGCACTTCACTTCACCCGCTACGGGACGCCCTCAGCAGTGCAAAGCTGCTCGGGCACACGGTTACCGGACACCGCACGGCTTGTGCACAAGGGAGACAAAGGTCAACCAGCCGCAGTACGCTCAGTTCTGCTATAGAACAGAATGAGGAGGGTCTTTCTGAAAAGAAATCAATTCCGGAATATATTAGTGAGAACAGCACATGCAAAGGGTGCCTGCACATGGCCCTTCAAGGAAGGTAAGAGGGGGATGTAAGAAAATGCACGCGGGTGCGCTGAGTGGTGACGGACTGCAGACGGGGGACGGGAACGGGGGGTGGGGGGGTGAGGACAGCACTCTGTGTCTGCAGGGCTTCCACAGCTCTGATCCCTAGAACCCCGGCAATGCTCCACCCCCTAAATCAAACAATTCAAATCAACCAAGATGTGGGGGAATCCAACACGAAATACAAACAGCAACAAAAGAACCTGAAATGACTAAACTGTACTACAAATTAACAATTAGAACCACAGCAAGAAAACCCATCTAAGTAACTTTGAAATGCAGAATTTTGACTGGATGTTGTAGGTATAAAAAGAACGGTACAGAAATATTCTAAATAATTAGTATGGCTCTTTCTCACAGGGCTTAGCAACTCTGAAACTTCTTTACCTGTAAATTAGGATTGAACAAATAAGTACCTGAGGACCACGAAAACCAGGTTTCTCACATAAGCAGCAAGGCACGGCCCAGAGGAGGCCTGTGGCGGCAGAAGAGAACCTGGGGTCCACATACAAGCCGCTGTTTTCAGTGCAGAGACAGAGGAACAGAAACAGCAAGCACGAGCGAGCATGTGTGCATGTGGCCCTCGAGGGGGCCTGGGGACAGGACACCCAGGAGCACAGCCAACAGAAGGAACCAGCGCTGATTCCATAGTTACAGCAGGAAAACCATAAGCAAAGTCTGGAACATTCTGTAATGTGAGAAAGAAAGAAGTCTTCAAAAAATGAGGGTTCATGAGAGGACATAGGAGCTCGCCGCCGCCGAAGCTGGGGCCACGTGGGCAACCAAATGTGGACAGTGGTGACAGAGGATCCCCCACGGAAGAAGCAAGCACACACGCTCACACAGGTAAGTCACTGAGTGAGCAAGCAGGAGGGGGAAGAGGGCAGAGGGGACAGCTCCCTCTACAGCAGAAGGGCAGTTGCCACGCGTGGGGCAGGAAAAAGAAAACCCGCCCCAGGCAGACAGTATGGCCACCACTACAGAGACAGCGGGACAGGGACGGCAGGGGCCCACGGCACCTCCACCTGGCGGACGCCACTTGAGCCAAGAGGTCGAAGTTATCGGACAATGTGACGCACGGGAACCAGATCAGTTTGGAAACATTCTAGCCAAAATTATGGAGGCTGGATTTAATCATGAAGAAACACAGGATGAACCCAAATTAAGGGACTTTGTACCAAATAAGTGACCCGCACACTTCACAAGCATCGAGATCAGGAAAGACAGGGAAGAACTGAGGAACCACAGGTCCTGGGTGAGATCCCATGACAGGAAAAGGTCACCCGTGGGAAAATGGTGACAATCAAGCATGGAGAAAATATTTACAAAAGAAGTATCTGGTCATGGGCTATCACCCAAACTATGCAAAGAACTCACAAAACTCAACAAGAGTAAACAAACTGAATAAAAATGGGCCCAACACCCGAACGGGCCCCTCGCCACAGAAGACATGCAGACGAGCATCCGAACACATGCTCCTCGTCCCGTGTCATCAGCGAAATGCCCATGACAACGGCAGTAAGACGTCTGCATGCCCATCAGAAGGACCCAAACCCACAACGCCGATGACACTGAACACGGGCCAGGACGTGGGGCAGCAGGGTTCTCGTGCGTTGCCGGCGGGAAGGCAACATGGCGTAGCCTCTTCGGAAGGCAGTTTGGAAGGCAATGTTTGCAAAACTAAACACACTCTCATCCTACGATCCAGCAATCATGCGCCGTGGTGTTTATCTAGAAGAGTTGAAAGCTCACGTCCACGCAAAACCTGCACACGGGTGTTTAAAGCAGCTTTATTCACAGTTGATAAAACCTGGAAGCGACCAAGGCGTCCTTCAGCAGGCGATGGACAAATACACCGTGGTCCATCCAGACGGTGGGAGAGGATCCAGGGCGGACAAGACATGAGCTCTCAAGCCCTGAGAAGACAGGGAGGAAACCAGACGCGTGTCACTCGGTGAAGGAAGCCCATCTGAGAGGGCCACACGCCGTGGGAATCCAACCCTGTGACCTTCCGGAGAAGGCACCAGGACGGAGACGTAAAGAGACCAGTGGTCGTTGGGGTGGCGGGAGGTGGGGTGAGGGCAGTGGGGGTTTCAGGGCAGGGAGACTACTCTGTATGACACTCTAAAGCTGGACGCACGTCACGATGCGTCTGTCCACGCCCGCAGAGCGCACGGCACCCAGGGTGACCCGAGGGTGAGCCACGGACTTTGGGTGACGACGGCGGTCCGTGTAGGCTCATCCTTGTGCGACATACACCATTCCGGTGAGTGATGTGGACGACGGGGAGGCCATGCGTGTGTGGGGGCAGTGGGCACGGGGGAAACCTCTGTACTTTCACTCAGTTTTGCTGTGAACCTAAAATTGCTCTAAAACATAAAGTTCATTATAATTTTAAAAAATTAAAATCTGAGAAACAGAATCAGATAAGGTCTTGTTAACAGTCTATCACACCGATGACTCATATTGGTGGAGTGCAGTGAGGGGTACAGAGAAGCACTCTAATATTTCCCTAACTTTTCCATGGGTCTAAAATTAGTTCAAAATAAACAGTTTTTTAAAAAAGACATATCCCAAAGAAATACTCCTAAACTAAAAAAAAGGAACTAAGGAACTGAGCACCACCTCTGGTGAAGAAAGGCACAAGCATGCCCCTAAAGTCCAAAAACAGGCAGAAGCGACAACGTACGAAAGAACCCCCCCGGATGGTCTTTGGCGACCTGCTTCCCTCCACTGTGTTGTGCAGGGTGCCCGCGCTTTCGCCAGGTGCTGCCTCGCGCCCAGCTCCCCCTGTGGGCCTGGAAGCATTCGCCTTTCCTACTCTGTAGCACGCGCTCTGGACACATCTTAACACCCGAGTCAAAGTTAGTCAATAGGCTCTTCCTATCTGCCTCCCACCCCTCCTGGCACCAAGACCCCAGCAGCCAAAGCGGCTAGGGAGCTGGTCCCGTGGAGCAGAAGGCCAGACCCACTGGCAACAACGGGAACCTGAGCTCTCACGAAGGACTCATGAGCAAGGAGAGGGGGCGGCTGGGAAGCAGCCCCGCGTGCAGGCTACCATCAGGATATTGGCAGGAGCGCAGAGGGCTGTTTCGGATGCAGGAAGGGTGGTAACGCACGCGTGCACACCTGTGTTTGCACGAGCACCCCCGGGCCTGCAAAGGGGGAGCCCCGCAGCATCCAGCACACACAGAGCTCAGAGCCCGGCCTCCATACGCCATCCCCCCTCCCCGAAGGGAACCAGGTTCCTGGCGAAGTGCTGGAGGGGCGGGGAAGCCCCAGAGGCTCCGGGACGCCACTCAGGCCAGTCAGACCAGGATGCTTCAACAACGAGGGAGACACTTCAAAAGGATATAGAAACCAGCTTGAAGGAGCTTCCACTGCCCACATCTAGAAATAACGAGAGTATTGATTACAACCCACTGAACACAACAGGTGTCCACGGTCCCTGCCACTGTGGTGAGCCGACAAACGGATGGACGGATGGACGGAGGAGGGAGAGCTCTTCGTATGCAGAAGACAACTGGCAAATGCAGAAGGCACCACTGGCACCTCTGATGGTGGCCACGGAGCCTGGCGGGCGTCAGCAGTGGATGCTGAGGCTGGAGGAGGGGCCTGGAACGTCTCCTTACTCAATGCCCACAAACGCTGGCGGAACCACGGAGGAGACCCTGGGGAACGTGGCTGAGCCGAGTGAACCCGTGACCATGGTGCGGCCAGCAGGAAGGTCCCCACACGCAGGCCTCCCGATGTGATGGACTCAACAACAGAGTGCCCATCGAGACGGGAGGCGTCTCTGCCAGTCACCGGACCCAGCCGGAGGGTCACCTACACACGCAATCCCGTCCTCTTCAGCACTGTCCAGAACGGGGACATTCGGACAGAATCATGTGGCATGCCAGCCGGACGCCCCACACGTCCCTGCTGGGAGCCAAAGATGCTGCCGGGTCGCGGGCAAGGTGGGAGCAGGTGGGAGGACAGGAGGACTTCCCGCCCGGGAGGCTGTGCGGCATCGTGCCAGACAGCGCCTCACAGTGCCGGCCTTCGGGGGTGCAGGATATCCCATCACAGGAAGACTACATACGGTACATACATGCAGTACACACACTCACACACACGTACACGTGAGACACGTGATGAGGTGCGTGGGATGCAACGTTCAGAACCAAGAACCTAAACTCATGGAGCTCTGTGCTACTCCTCCAACTTTTCTGCAGGTTGAAACTATTTTCAATTAAATGAAGCTGTATTTTTTAAAGTAAATCACTACATTCTGGGAAGGCAGCAACAGGGGCAGCAGTTTCTTGATCTTCCCAAAGGCCCACGTAAGACTTATGCAACCAGACGGCAAAACCTAAAACGAGCAGACGGTATTTAGAGCAAAGTCAGCGGAGATAAGCCTCAGGCAACCACAAGCCTGAATGGTACCACAAAACTGTGCAGGACAAGCTAGAGAAACATAAACGGGCACCACCAGGCCTGGAAACCCCAGGAGCCAGCAGGTCTTCGGAAAGGCAGGCAGCGGCTGAGGGCCTCACGCAGACAAGACCGTGAGGTGGGATATCGAAGCCGAGCGGGACAGGGGCAGTGGAGACCGAGCGCAGTCTGGGAGCACGGAGGGGAGGGGAGCAGTGCCGTGGGCCTGAGAGACAAGCAGCCGCGCCTCCATCACCATATAAAGACCACGTCAGAGGGGCTCCGAGCAGTTCACAGACGACCTCAGACACCTCCTCCTAAAAGTTCAAGAAAACTAAATTCACATGAAAGGAGAACAGGAGAGCACTAAGGCCAAATCCCACACGAGTCAGTACTAGGAAAAAGAAGGTAAGGAGGATGAATGACATCTCAACAGACAACGGAAAACACCATGAATGCGTATTAAAAAAACAGACCGAAACTGTAATGTTCTACCATAAAACAACTTAAAAGATATTAAGAAAATGGTAGCAGTCATGAGAGAACAACATAAGCTGGAATCCGCAGAACTCAGGAGGTGCCAGAGTCAGGAAAAATTAGAAAGGAAACTGAGGAACGAAGGCCAAACCACAAGAGCAGAGCCTCGAGCCCGACAGAGGCCCTGAGGCAGGAGCAGCTTGGAGGGAAGCATGAATGCCGACAGCAAAGTCAACACAACGTCCCACAGCTGGGAGCCCCAAAGAGGAAGCCGAGTAAACCCAACAGGAGAGAAGGTGTTCCCGAATAAAAGCACACCTGAAACTGCTGTTAGAGGGACTCAACCCAGAATAACCAATTCCAAGTAAAATTAAAGACTCTTAAAAAAAAAAAAGAATCCTTTGGGCAAAAAGAACACATGATACACAAGAAAAATAAAATTAAACCATCATCAGGCTTGAAGAGCAACATTTTACGCCGGGAATAAATATCCAAGGTAACACGGTTACGGTTCTCAAGGTAAGAAAATGGAGCCAAGGATTCGAAGGCTATCAACACAGATCTTTAGGTACACAGGACACAAACTGTCATCCACGTCTAAGAACTTGGGGATGTTGTTCCCACAAACTATCCCAAAGACTGTGGCAGAGAATGAGACTCAGAAAACCAAAAGGACTGCACAGACACCACCAGTGCTAATCACAGTCACTCAAGGAACAAACGCCGAGGGAGGGTGAACGGGATAGAGGCAAAGATGGGACAGCTAGACCACGCACGACTTCAGCCGTGAGTGAAGATCGTGTGCAGGCTATGACAGGCCACGTCACAGCCCAGCCCACCCGAGCAGGAAGTCCTTGCTCCCACCCTGGCACCCAGCCCACCCAGCCGAGACGTCAAAAGGCCTTTCCCTGGGACGAAAGCTTTTTCCCGAGAATAAGAGCCACCCCGACAAAGCCTAAGACCAAACCTGGACAGGGAAGGCAGAGGGTGCAGGGGATTCCCACTAGGTCCCAGGGGCACCGACACCAAAATGAAAAACAAAGCATCCAAGTCCAGATACCACCTGCTGAAACAAAAACCAGCACTCTTGAGAAGAGGACAAAGCTGGTCTCTCATCCTGTCCTCCACAATACCCAGCGTCAAGCAACAATCACTAGACATGCAAAGAAACAGGAACACGAGACCCACCACTGGGGAGAAAAGCAGGGACCAGAGACTGACGCTGAGGCAGCCCAGACGCTGGCCTCGAAAATGCACTAAATCAGCTTTTATACACAGGCCAAAGGCATGATGGCCCAGGAGATGCGCTCTCAATACGTGAGCAGACAGGGAATCTTAGCAAAGAGTCAGAAACCCTGAGAGAGACTGACTAGACACCCCAGAGGCCCAAACACCAGCAAGTGAGAGCTTCACTGGGCGGGCTTCACTCTCTGTCAACGACACAACCCCGTGGGGTCTGAAGACTTAAACCAGGAGAGACTGTCCCTGTGAGGACACAGAGAAGAAAGATGAAAGAAAACTGAACAGTGTCAGAGACCCACGGGCAACATCATCAGGTCCAACATACGTGTAATTGGAAACCCCACTCGGAAAAAACAGACTGGAGCAGAAAAAAAATTTTGAAGAAATAAAGGCCGTAATGTCCCAAATTTGAGGAAAAACACTGACCTACACATCAAAGAACCCCCAGCAGGCTAAATGTCAACAGAACCCAGTCCAAACACAACCCAAACTTCTAGAAATTGAGAAGATAATCTCAAAGCAGCCAGAGAAGGGAGAAGCAGCAGGTGCGGGGCACAAGCGTAAACCTCGGTGGGGCCAGGAAGACAACAGAGCTGCCCCTTTCACGGGAGAACAAAGGTCAGATGGATGTTACAGCTGTTTCTCAGGTTTAAGAATAAGAGTTTTGCAATTTTGGGAAACATGCTCCCACCTTTTTTGTGACCTGGAACAAGACAGCCCAGCATTCAAGTGGGAGTGTCCTTGGAGGCGTGAAAGACGTCAGCAGTAAGACAGGCGTGCCCAGGGAACAGGCGAGAAAGCGCAGAGCATGAAGGGTGCCCGGTCCTTGGGCACACGTATCCTTAGTGTGTCCTTCCCGAAAATTAAATGACATCTACCTGGATACGCTCAGCTTATCCAACAATGTAGAAGAAAATAAATCTTAAATGAGAAAAACACTGTCAACCCAGAATTTTATATTCAGGGAAAATATTCGAAATTGAAGGAGAAACACTGGCCCTTTCGAGTAAACAGAAGCCGAGAGAACCCATCATCAGCGTACCACACAAGAAGCGCTGGGTGCTGCCCTTCAGGCCGAGGGAAACGCTGCTAGTGCAAGCCCGGACCAGCACCACACCACCAGAAGCCGTGGCCTCGTGTCAGCGGGAAAGGCCACGTGTGCTTTCTTCTCGTAATTTACTTAAAAAACTAGTGACGATCTAAGCAAAAGTAACAACACTCTGAGGCTGGGCTTGTAACCACATAAAGATATCACAACGAACAAAACAAGAAACTAACAGAACTGGACAAACAGAAATGGGCAAGGGCCCCTTTCCTTCCTCCAGGCCACCCTTCCGACAGAGTCTGCCCGCGCTCCCTCCGCCGGCGGTCCAACCTCACGGCACCCGACCCCGGCCAGCAAACCTCCTCGCGGACAGAACCGCCAGCTCAGGGCATCTCCACGACAAGCCGACGTGAGTGTCATGCAAATATTCCAAGGAAGCGCTGCACGTAAATGTAAGAAGGCCGGTCCTCGGCTGTGTCCGCCCACCTGGAGAGCTGAGCCAAGAGGTGCTCCCGGGCCCCACACGCCCTCGAGCACTGCTGCGCTGCGTACCTCTGTCCCCGAGCCCGGTCCTGGGGAGTCCACTTTCCTCTTTTTCCTGGGCCCGATGGCGGCGAGGGCGGTGAGGTTGGCATCACGCTGCCGCATCTGAGCCAGCTCTTGTTGCTGCATCTTCGTTTTGAAAGAGAAACGAGACTATCATTTCATGCACGTTACCTTTTACTACAAAAGTAACAGCAAAGGATCTTTGGAAATTGTCTAAATTAAAATTTCTTTACTGTTTTGACTATAATGGTTAAGCTTATCCTACAATCAGAAAAATCATAAACCAAAACAGATGCTCATCTTGAGCAGCTCAGAAAATACAACAAACTGTGTATGTGTAAAGGCTGAAGGCACGCAATGAGAATTACTGCCACCCTGAGGAGGGCAAAGTTTGCACCTCTGCAAACATCTCCTATCACTTCGTCACAGAAATGCCACCTTTCCTCCCCTTTCTTTGGCTGGACGATTAGGTTACGTAAGAACCTATTCGCTCTCTCACTGTCTCTCTCTCTGTCAAATAAATAAATAAAATCTTTAAAAAAAAAAAAAGAATCTATTTCCAAGCGTAAAGATTTTTGACTAAAAGACCTTACCTCTTTTGCCTTCTGTTTCAACCTTAATTGCTCTGGATCTTCTTGTCTGGATCGAGACTATTTTTTAAAGTAAAAACAAAAATAAATTATGACCTAAATGTCTATCATCTAACAAATGTGCTATCTTATTCACGATATAATATCCAGATCATACGACAGAACGCATACTACATTTTTAAATGCTTATTTACAGCCAGAAGATGAAAATTTAGCCTGCACGTCATGGTAAAAAAACAACCATTATTCTTAAGAAAATCAATCCCACTGGAGAAGAGCTCAGAGGCGGTCATCACCATGCCCACCGGGCACAGGAACCTGACAGACGGTGTGCCAGGACGGCCCGCGGGGCTCTGGACTCAGGTCCACATCCCACCCACGGCCCCCTCCTCAATCACACACATCACATTTTCTGCAGGGCCGGCCCCGCAACACCGCGCTGGCCTCCCAGAGCCCCGAGTGTGCGCAGGTGCCCAGGGCAGGGAGCGGCCCTGCCGAGTGAGGTGCAGGTACTTGCCTTGGCCGCTCGCATAAGGATTTCTCTCTCCTGCTCATCTTTCCTCTGTTTTTCAATTTGGTCGAGCTGCTCAAAAAATTTGAGCTGAGCCCGGACGTCACTTGCCTGCTCGTATCTGTCATCATCCTACAAAAAGGTAAAAAAACACGGTCATAAATTTGAGAACTGGGCTAGGCAGGCTGCACACCAGCCTGCCTCCCAGAGCAAGTCCTACAGAACCTCCACGCACCCGCCCCTCGTCCCCAGACGGCCTGCGTGTTAACACGCAGACAAGCGAGTGTCAGGAGAGCAGTGCTAGGGCTCAGGGGGGTTTCCACCTTACACACTTCGGTATCATTTGATTCTTTATTTTAAATGGCACTCCAACGGCACCGGCCTCACTCAGTTGGGCCCCTCTGACTAGTACTCGTGTGAGGGAGGGAAGAGGAAGGCGGACCCGGCCCTGCAGCCGGCCCCCTGGACCCTCCACAAAAAAGGGCAGTGTTCCGAGTCACAGGAGCAGGTGTGAGCCAGAGCCACTCGGTCTGCAGGGCTAGCTCGAGGCCACAGGGGCACAGGGTGGAACCGGCAGAGGCTCTGCGACCTCCAAGGCTGGGCAAGCCACCTCCGCCCCGGCCCCAACCCAGGCTAGACCCCTGCTGTGCATCCTCATGCAGGCCAGGCTTCCTTCCCCAGCCAGGGCATATAGCGCCCGAGAGCACCGTGGGCTAAGAGAGGCGGCATCTCCCCCAAAACGTAGCTCTAAGAAACATTCCTGTGCCGCCCCCCACGCCTGGTGCGGGAAGAGCCTTCCCAGCAGCGCTGACTTCGAGTCCACGGCAAGCGTGGCCTCTTCGGGAGAACAGTGTGTTACCTTGTAAGAGAAGTTCTTCTGCTGAGCCGTTTCTGATATTTTTTCTACAAGGTTCTGTAGCCTCTGCTGGGTGGCGTGGGATACATAACTCACTACGTCTGGATGCAACTCCGTGATGCCGTGTTTTTTACCTGGGGGTAGGCAACACTTTACAAACGTCGCTGTTCTCTCGTCCACCGCTCAGAGCAACGTGAGGGCAGCCCAGGCAGGCCCTCCGGGTGGGAGGGGGTGGTCTACATCACTGCCACTACCTGAGAACCCCTGGCATCAACCACGTCGGCCACGGGCAAAAGGGGGGACAAGGCACCAGGCATGTTCGCTGGGGCCTACGTGCCCCGCCAGGGAGCCACCAGCAGAGGGCGGCTCCACGGAGGACTACAGCCACGCGGGCACACCAGAGGTCGGGGGACGGCCGCAGCGCGCCCACATACCTATTTCTAAGATTCTTCTTTGTAAAGGCGCTGGTAAGAGGAAGGTTTCGTCCTTACAGGACCGCGTCAGGGTGCCCACTAATTCAGAGTTCGTGGCTAATATTCGTGCACTTTCTTCCAACAGGTTTACTCCCGCCATTGAGGCCACATCATTGATGTCATCGTCATCCCTTCAGAGAAGAAGACAATGCTGAGCGAGGGGCACGTCAGGAGGTGTACTCAGGGGGCATAACCTAGTGGGACCCTGTGGTAGAAAGCATGCGATGCCCCTCCAGGCGTGCGTCCCAGCAGCTCCCGCCTGCCCCGCGCTGTCACCGGAACAAGGAGGCCTAGCGATCTTCTCTGAAAGTGAAACTGTTCTTTTAAAGGAAGATCCGCCAGGGGTTAAAGTCGCACGACTTCTGGTGTGAGGATGTGTGCAGAGGGCTCCCCAGGCACGGCTAAGTTGAGGGAGCAAAACCCAGCAACACTGTCCTCACAGCTTCTAGGAGTTTGTTCCAAGTGAAATCTTTCTTTCTTTCTTTTAATTTATTTATTTGACAGAGACACAGCGAGAGAGGGAACACAAGCAGGGGGAGCGGGAGAGGGAGAAGCAGGCTTCCCGCTGAGCAGGGAGCCCGATGCGGGGCTTGATCCCAGGACTCTGGGATCGTGACCTGAGCCGAAGGCAGACGCTTAACGACTGAGCCACCCAGGTGCTCCCCAAGTGAAACCTTTCTTAAAAAATCAAAGAGCATTAATTTATTCATAAAACAATCGCAGTTATGGAAAAGCAGGAGTACGGGGTGAAGGACTCTCTTCTTCCCGAATCACCTGCAGGGAAGCTGCCAACCTGACTCCCCACACCCCACCCCGGAACACCCCACGTGTGCTCCCTGCGCCCAAGGGCGTCCCCTACGGAGCAGCCGGGCGACCTCTGCAAGCAGGCCGCCAGCCACGCTCACAGCCCCTCCGCGTGGCTCTTCAGCCTTTCCTTGGCTCTCGTGCCTGTGACACATGCAAGGCCACAGGCCAGGCGTCTTGTAGCACATCTGTGTCCCCATTTGACCGATGTCCCCTCCCGTGACAAAAATGTCCCACAGCCCTGCAGAGGCTGGGTTTCCTTGGTCCCTTCCTGATGCTCTGAGCTCCAGCCCTCGGGGGTCCCTGCTGGTTTCCCCCTTCCCCCTAAGCTTCCCGTTTATTCATTCCCATGGGCTCGTGCTCTCCCGTCTCAGCCGGTGGCAGAAGCTGTCACTACACACAAGCAGGGGGAAAGGAGGCCCTTCCGGGCGACTTCTGTCAGCTCTGCCGCGGGCCCATCCACCCCAGCACTGCTTCCTGACCTAACGAGATGCACCAGCTCACACTGCAGAGACCCCAGAACCAGCCCTTCTAAGGTGTCTGGGTCATGAGAGCAGAACAGCTCTCAGAAGACACGGTCTGAGCGCTGGGTGTGCTCACCACCACCCAGCGCCTCCAGCGCACAGGGCAAGGAGCTTTGTCTCCTTCCCCCGGTGTGTGTCCAGACACTGAACCCCGAGCTAACCCAGCACCGCAGAGACCGTCCTAACAACTCCCTTCCCCCACAGAAAGACAGCAGGGTTCCCAGTGGCCTTTGCTCTCTTACTTCTCTGACCTGCAGATGGACCCCCTCCCCGCCCCACCGGGCGCCCCCTCCGTGCCAGGCCGCCCAGGCACAACGCCCTCCCCACCCCGCTGACGCCAACCCTGCTCCACCGGCCAACAGCTTCAGGGATGCCATCTGGGAGGGGGCAGCCCTGTGAAAACGCCCAAGACACGCGCCCTTTCCTGCTGCTTCACCGTTATCCACATCAGCTCTACGGCCTGTGTACCGCGTGTCCCTGACACGCAGCCCCTTGCCCGGCTGCTCGTCAAGAGCCCACAGTACAGCATTTCTGGAAGTTTTAAAGTTAAAGAAGGGCAAGTGAAGCATTCTGCTCTACAGCCATGAGGTATTCAGAATACTGAAGCGCGACATCACGGCGACAGGTTTTCTACCAGTTCGTACACCAAAGAGCACTGGTTTACTCCCTGCTGCGTATCTGCAGCAAACCTCCCCGCGCCAACTTTGTGGGAAAACGTGCAACCAAGGTCAAAGTGAAGCGTGGAAAGAACACGGTATCGAAATCAGAGCGGCTGGCACCACGCAGGCAAGGCCAGCCCTGGGACACAGGCTCCCGCCCCGCCCCGCGGCCCGCGGTCGCTCCGCTCGGCGCGTGCAGGCCCACTCCTTACCGAAACGAGCCTCCCCCGGGCTCCTTGAGTTTGTTCTTCTGCGCAGCAGCTGCTTGAGCCGAGACGGCAGAGAGAGCTTTGGTTCCAGGGAGCACGGCGGGCTTCACCACGGGGACTGCAACACAAGACACGGACGGTATACCCACCAACACGCTGGGGCACACTCTGCAGCAGCCGCCGCCGCTCCAGTCCCTGGTGGCCGGAGGGGAGGGTACCACCGCTCACCGGCCACGACGAAGCCGGTAAAAACGCCGGACTCATAGGCCACAGAATAGCCTCTCAAGCACTTACTCTCCTGAAACTCATCGCTCGCGCTTTTTCAAATGCAGGAGAGGCTTGGGACAGAAACCAGCAGCGCTAACCGTATCGGACTCCGGGCCCCCTGCCCTGACCGAGGCCAGGAGGCGATGGCCGCACAGGGCTCCACGTGCAGGTAACGGCACCAGACGGGGGGCCCTCACCTGGCTGCAGCTGGTTCAGCTGGATCTGCTGGGGTGCAGTGAGCACGATGCGGCTGTGAGGCTGCCGGAGAGCGACCATGGGTGTCTGCGTCAGCGTCACCTGGGGCGGGCGGATCAGCGCTCCGGGCTTGGGCGGCTGCTGGATCACCTGAGGCAGAGCCGCAGGCCCATCAGCATGAACCCCCAGGGCCGCCAGCACCCGTCCCCGGCCAGTGCCCCGCCAGGACCGGGACACCCGCGTCAGGCGCCACACGAGAGGCAAGTTCTTGGGGCAGATCTGCACATGGGGCCTGAGGTCCTGAGGTCGTTGCAGGGAGGAGGCAGGCTGACTCAGCGGTCCGACATGGAATATGCCTTCCCCCCCAAATCTCAGCGCAGGGGATACATTGCTGGGGGCTGCAGGGCACGTTTTCTCCACATCCGTCTCTAAGAGGTGTGCTGCCTTTTACACCGGGGGGAGGTCAGATTTCCCAAGTCCTGCCCTGAATTCCACACTCAAGGAAGAGCTTCTCCGACCGCCTCTCCATGGGGACCTGCCCGCACTCACCACCCGAGGCTGAGCTCGGGGAGATGCCCCCAGAGCAGAGTCCAGCCCCGGCCATGTCCCTGCTACCCCTTATCCCAGGCCTGTGCGGCATGGCACCACCCTGCCTGGAGCCCTGTCAGCGGGAGCGCGCTCCCGCCTCTGCCCTGCTCAAGGTGCCAGCCGTCTAAGGCCCTGTGACCAGCCTAGCGCCGCGCCCTGAACAAGCAGCGCTCCCCGAGCTGGGGAGACACCGCCTGGCCCAAAACCTCTGGGGCAAGAGAAACAATTGTTTCTAAATGTTACAAAGGTGACCTGCTGCGTATGCCCTGGACTACGGGACACTCACTGAGGGGATGGGGCAGTGCCCTGCTACCAAACTATCTCGGCAACGAAAACTCACACCATAAAGGAGAGTCAAGACAGCTATCGCCTCAAGGTATGCGTGTCAGGTTTTGCCATAAACTCAGGGAAAAGCCTCAGGTTTGCATCTCTACAGGCTTTGAGGCAGGGAATGGGCCAGGCTCCGGCCTGATCACACTGCTGTCCCCTCCAAACAGGCACAGCATGTCTGGCAGGACCAGGGAAGCGGAATGTAGAAATGACCCTGCTGGTCAGGACAGCCTCTGACCATAAACCACAAACATGGGTCAGGTCGTTCACAACCACGCACTAAGACTCAAACCTTTCAAGGAAAGACGACTACCTACCGAGAGACCGCATCTTTTACGTAAATCAGCCCCAGCGGTGAGGGCAGTCCTGTACTCACTCACAATCTCTTCCCCTTGGCGTGAAAAAGACATGAGGGATCCCTGACTTCTCACGCACACCTTCGCCCCCCACCCCCCGCACCGAAGTTCCCAGCCCCGCAGGTGAGATGCTCTCATCCACCAGTCAACGCAAAGACAGAGGCTTTCACCCGAGCAGGTGGGCAAACAGCCTAGCGGACTCTGGTCGCTCACTCGGTTATTAAGTGGCCGCTACAGTAAAATACATTCTACAGCCCGCTATCAAGTGACAAGGGAGCCTGAGCTGTGCAGGTTTTTTAACTGTAGAGGAACTAAATCCCCTTGAAAGTTAAAAAAAAAGTCAATTGCCTTTCTATGTTTGGGGAGCCCAGCTGCCAGCACATTTGAAATGCAACTCTTCCCAGCAAAGACCTCCCCTTTTGCAGCTGCAGAACTCAGAAAACTGGACCCACACGGTAAATCACCCATCAGTAACCTGCAGCTTTATCTCACTGAGGCCCAAACAGCAGCTGCAGGGCTGGGTTCGAGGCCGTGAGACAAAAGGCCCGGCACCCTCTGCCTGAAGCGCCATCACCAGGCACACACTGTTTCCTGTCTTGGGGCCATTGCTCCTAATCAAAGGTAACACCCCGCTAAAGATCCACCACAAACACACCATGTTCGTTTAAACCACAAATACCTGCAAACGATACGGGTTAACAGGCCAGTGGGTTAAGAGCCAACATGCTTATTTCATCTTCCTGAGAACTCACTCACCAACTTGCAGTGCCTCCGCCTCTAGTTCATGCCTGAACTACTCAGGTAGCACCCACACTTCCCCGGTGGGAGCTGTCCTGCCTACTGGGAGAAGGCTTCCCTGCGCTGTGGCCAATGTGTTCAAGAGGCGGGCGGGGGGAGGGAGGGGCAGGCAAGGCTCTCGCCTTCATACCAGCGGCGTGGGCTGCCCCTGCTTGCCAACGCCAACCTGTGTGGGCTGCGTGAGGCTGATGACAGGGGGCTGGAGAGCGCTGCTCACGGTGGCCGCCGTCTTCCCAGCCGTGCGCTGGACGGAGCTGCTCAGCACCACGGCCGTGAGCGCGGTGGTGGCCTGCGAGGCGGGCGGCGGCTGCTGCTGGCTCTGCTGGATGAAGGCTGCGGAGTCGGGGGTCAGCTGTCTCAAGGCGGGCAAGCTCCTCTGGGCGGAAAGACAGACACGGGGTCGGCGGCGGCTCGGGCACTGGGTTCCTTCCTCACAAACCCAGAAACTTGCAACTCTTGAGAAACAAGCCTCAAGCTCAACCAGGCCGGTTTTAGAGCCTTGACATCTCTACCCTGATGTTGGTGACGGCATCTGGCACTCACGGGCCCCAAGCCCGACATCAGTGAGCAGGATTATGCTCCGTAAGAACCAAATAAAATTTGTTTAGAAAAGAGAAAGAGAAACGAGCAGTAGGTCTAAAATGCCTTTCTTAAGAATGTCATGACGGCAAAGCTTACTCAAGAGGACCGACCTGATGCCCCTGAGCCCTGCTCCTCACTGGTGAGCCCCGCCCATCGGGCCTCCTCGCACCTCCGCAGGTGCGGGGTCAGGGGCCTCACATCGCACAGAAGAGCCTCCTGACGAGAACCTTAATGAGCATCACAGGGCACTTTCAGCCCTCAAGCCCGGCGGGGACACCCGCGTGCCCATCCTCCCCTCCGACAGGCCTACTGCAACCTGCCAGCGCACAGGGCTGCACGGGGGTGGTTCACAGTTACCTTCAGGAAAGGCACAAGGTAAGGTTGAGGTGAAGAATTAAGTTCTCGGTATAATCTACTAGTGAAATCTTCTGCTTCGATTTTTCCATCCTTAAAAACAAAAATCACAACGAAATTCTGCCGTGAATAGACGTTGACACACACATCCCTGTTCAGCATGTGCCAGTGCCCTGTGTGGCAGTCAGGGTTCTTTCTGCCAGGTCTTGGGTGGAACAGAGGGGACAGCACAGCAGAAGTCAGAAGAGACAACGACCTACAGCAAAGACCCACACCAAGCCTCCAGGGGGAAGCCCAGGGCACGGAGGGAAGCGAGTGCCCAGACAAGAGGGGGCATGACTCTGTTCCGGAAACCAAAGCAAGTGTGGTCTGAGGGGAGGAGGCAAAGAGAGGTGGGTAGGGATGGGACCATCACGGGCCATCCTCGAGATGAGGCCGACACCTAGGGTCCCCACAGGAGAACATGAGCCTCTGCCTGACCTGTGGCCTTGGCATCAGTGTATCACCAGCAGCCAAACCCGGAGCTAACTAATGCTAAGTTCAAAGAGGGAGCAGCCAGCAGGGTCCAGAAAGCCAAGAGGTCCCATGAGAAGGGTGGAACGGGGGTCCTGGCACCCTGACAAGAGCACAGCGGGGAGATGGGGTGTAGTGCTGGACCATCTGGGGAGCAAGGGATGGAGAGAGCCAGCCAGCTCCTTGGGGGCGGGCGGGGAACCACAGACACGGGACCGTGGGGATGAAAGAGAAAAACATTTATTTCATTAGAAATTTTCATTAGAAGGTAGAATTGTTACAATTAAAACAAACAAAATGCCAGGAGTTCGTGTTTCTCATGGGAGGTAAGATCATTTTTCAATCTTTAAGTTCCCTGAAAATATTTAAGTATATGGTCTGAAACAATCCCTTGCTTGCGGGAGCACAACCTCTTTCCTTCTAGACCAAAACCAGCGTGGGCTGCATGCGGGGCACAGAGCCAGCCCCTCAGAGGAGGACGCGGCGTCTCTGAGAAGGGCTGTCCCTCAGGCCATCACCCCGGGGCCGAGGGCCTCCCCTCTGCCACCCACTCCCAGCTGGCTGCACCAGGAAGGTAGGCCCAAGGAGCCAAGAACCTGAGCCGAAAAACCCCAGCAGCAGAAAGACAGAAAGCATCCAAAAGCCCAGACATCAAACCACCAGGTTTCCTCAAGACAGAAATCAAAAGGAAAGAGAAGAGCAAGGAGGGACCATCCGGCCAAAGGAGACCAAGCGTCGACCGCAGTGCCCGCAGTTGACTGAGCCCTGGCTGGAACAAGCTGTAAGCAGCAGGGGAGGCGCCGGGACCATGCGTGGCAGCCAGGCTCTCGAGAGCCCCTGGGTCCCTAGGCTGGCGGGCTGATCACGTACGGCGGTGATCTTTAACAAGTGCCCTACCGTGCCACAATATATATGGGATTGGGGGGGGGGGGTGCAGCAGCCACGAGATCAGGTGTGACTCGGTCACTGGGGAAGCCTAGAGACAGGACGCAGGGCTTCACGAGACTCTGCTTTCCACTTCTGACAGGTTTGAAACTCTCCATTACAGAAGGTAAAGCAGAGACGTGAAAGAAAGCTTGTAAAACGCCCTCTGTCAGGTGTGTTTAAAAACGCTCCTGAAGCCGATAGGACACTTTCCAGTGGCCATGAACGGGGCCCACTCTCTTCACGTGGATGCCCTGGGAAGCGGGCCAGGCTGACAAATGGTGAGGCCACGAAGGGTCGGCGCGCGGGGCACTGGCCCCCACGGCGGCCTCTCTGCAAAGTCCCCAGGAGGCCAGCCTGGGCTGAGTGCCCGGCTGGGCCACGCACACCTGTGACAGGACTTCCCCTGCTCAGCAGCCCCCCGTGTGTCCCACAGACGCTCTCAGGCCAAGGGGCTCAGGGCCGCGCTCTTACCAGTAGGCTCTGTACTAGTTCTTTCACATTAGCAGCTGTCTCTGTGGACTGTTTACCGGATGAAGCCAGCTTTATTAACGTAGACAGGAAATTTTTACATTTCTTCACGTTTTCCATGGTTTCCTGGATTCAAGTTAAAAAGATACAAGTGAAAAAGTGTTAAGGCAGATTTCCATCACAGCGTCAGGGTTAACTGAAATGCGCGTTTGTATATAAGAAGACTGTATTTATCCCCTAATGTTCTTTCCAGAAAATGCAGTAACTTTCACGGACTGCTGATGCTTAGTAAGCACGCCGACTGAGGGCCGCGAAGTCCACCCCTCACCCGGCCAGCAGCTCGACTCTCAGGAACGTCACTGGGTGAACAGCCATGAATGGAACCGAGAAGAACCCGTAAGATGTTTAGCATAACGCTGCTTTATCATAGAGAAAAGCTCACGCCTATCTAAGTGCACAGTAAGAGGAATTAAATTATGACGTTGCTACTGAAGATGACGGAAAGCCCTGAGCAACAAGATGGGAGAGGAGAGTCCAAACAAAGTGCAACCCCGGGGGCTGTGAGATGCGCAGGAAGCTACGGTGCGAATAACGGGGACGTGGCTCTGGTCCACAGACACGGGCCACGTCCTCAAAGGCCACTGTCTGGGCTCCCGTCACGTGGACTCCTGTGCAGCCTGAAAGCCCAGCAGGGGACAGGGCCTTCCCGCCGCCCCTCAGAGGCCGCTGCTCTCACTCCCCACCTGAGAGGCCGAGGTCCCCAGGCCCTGGAAGAAGGGAGGCTGCGGGCGGGTGGGCGGGCGAGGGCAGCAGTGCGCCTCCACGAGCCTCTCTCCCACCCCCGGGGGCGGGGGGGAACTCACCGTGGCAGCTGTGGAGGTGGTAGTGGCCCCTGGGACCGTTCGCTGAGGTGTCCCCGTCTGAACAGCCGTCGCCGTCCCGAGGGAAGTTGTCTGGGCAGCGCCACCCAGAACCAGCTGAGGCTATGAGAGTCCAAAATGCAAGGTGACCACAGGCTCTGCCGAGATGCCCTCATGTTCCCCAGAAGGCAACAAGACCCCACAGAGGTGGAGCCCCAGACAAAAGCCCCCAGGGCCGCGGACCGAGCGCCGAGGGAAGTGAGATGGCGCACCTGGCCCAAGACCGCGAGCCAGGAAGCCCAGCGCGGGGCCCAGCCTGCGCCAGGGTGGCCAGTGTCAATCATCTCTTCTCCCAGAAACTAAAAGCAAAACAGAGAAACTACAACTGGAAATGCATCACCTGACTCATGCAGACGCTGGAGACAGGGAAGGCTGTCACCAGTGTCACCTCCGGGGCGGGGGGTGTAGGCTGCGCCTCCGCCACCAGACCGGCCACTCTGCTCTCCACGAGCCGGTCTCATCAAGAAACATCACGGGAAGGGGCTTCAGAGCAGACGTGCGCCCCGAGGGGGCGTGGGTGTGAGCAGGGAGGGGCACGTACTGAACACACTCATGGAGGCCAGCGGCGGCTGGACACCAAGGACATCTCTGGCGACCCAAAGTGCCGCCCTGGGAGCCCCCGAGGTTTCATTCCACGTGAACCATCACGGTATTTACTGGTCTGTCTCACTAGACGCTTCCGATTTATAAATGTAGCCTTCAACGTCTCTCCGACTTCCCCAACGTTACTTTCTTGCTGCTTCCGCACGCGGAGACAGCATCCCCGAGCAGAGTCGCGTGCAGCGTGTCTGCTCCGCCAGGGCGCCTGCCCTCGCCAAAGTCCAGTGCGGCCCCAGGGGCCCCCAGCTCGGACACTGGCCTGCCGTTCCTCACGCCCATGCGCTCTCCCACCCGGCGCGTTCTCACACCCTACCCCTGCAACCAGAACTGCCCCACACACGCTTCAAGGAAGGAAGTGTGGAAGGACGCACCGGGCAGCTGTCTCCGGGCAGCCGGGACACAGTGGGACTGTTTCTGGACGCCCAGAAAGAGCAGGGCACTTCTGATCCTGTCGGGGTTTCCCTCTACCTCAAGATATACCCCTCGCACTCCCTTCCGACGGTCCGACAGATACGTGTTTCCCTATAGGACACTGAGACGGTGTCTGCCTATTTTGATAAATTCACTCTCCACTAAATTTGACGCAAAAACGGACGGTGAGCTTCCGGACCCTGCCAGAGAAGTGGCCTTTCACTGCGACTGAAACTCAGACGTGCCCACCCCACGGAGCCCAGGACGCACACCGCGTCCCAGGAAAGTGTCCCCGGGGGTCTCCGGCCACACACAGGTCCGCCACTTAGCTCCCGTGTGCTCCTCCAGGTGCTTCAGAGAGCAGCGTCACCCACGCAGACACCTGTAAACAGCCCTGAAGACGAGATGCCGCCAGAGGGATGGGAGCCCCAGGGCGGGGCCGGCTCCTGCCCCCCGCAACCACCCCGTGCCACCCTCAGCCTCCGCTTCCTCTCCAGGTAACTGCAACAGAGCCTACCCCCAGCACTGCGGTGGGGACTGCACAACAATGAGCATCGAGGGCAGCGCCTCCCGGCTCCCAGCAGATGCCCAACACACAGAGGCTACGGCTGTGCGTTCGTGACAGGCACGCACAAACACCTGAAGAACAGAACAGCTCAGAACCCCGTTCCTTCCAGCTGCTCCAACTGCACTGCCCAGGGCCACCTGCTGCCCTGACCAGGGGTCCCCTCCCCTCTAAGAGAAGGGGCAGCCACGCCTGTGCATGACCGCTCTTCTCAGCTTTCCAGACCAGAGGCTGAGCCGTCGGCACCAGCCAAACAACCCACCGAGAGGGCGCAGGGCCTGCTCCAGAGCACTCTCCTTCCCATAGCTGAAGACACCATTTTAAGATCAAACACGCACACCAACCCCAACAGGCTGACAGGGAACGTCTCTGGACCTGGGCTTAGTTCCTGGCAAAGGGCACCGGCCGCGGGGGAGGCAGGGCAGCCAGGTGGCCAGCACACAGGCCCTGAGGCCAGTTCCGGAAGCCCCGACCCCTCACTTGTCTGTGCCTCGCAGGAAGAGGGTGTGAGAATTCCACCCAATGGTGCACACGAGCAATGGGAGCCCCGTTCTCAGAAGGGACCCCCATCCTCGTCCCAGCACTGACAGGTCGACGGGCGCCACACCCTCTGCTTCACAGATGCCTTTCAATCAAGTATCAACAAGGTGACATTTCTAAATACGCTTCCAGCAGAGTGGGAAGCTTTTGAACATGCTGCTGGTATGAAAATCCACGTGGCGTTAAAGAAAGGGAAGCCTGAGCTGTCCTGTGTCAGCAGTCAGAGAAACACTGTCTTCAGGACGCCTTCCTCCCGGAGCCCAGCTTAGCACCCAGCACCGCACCCCGTGGGGCCCGCCTGCACGCGGAGGGTGCCGCACCCACAGCCGCCTCACCTGCACTCCGGGTGAGCGTTGCAGCGCCGTGGTGGGCTGCACCGTCGTCTGGGCCTGAGACACTTGCTTGATTATGGTCGTTGGGGTCACCTGCCGTGCAATAATAGGGGTCCCAGGTGCCTGAAAAATAAGCAAGCATCATCTAAAAGGAGCAACAAGTGACAGTAACTCCCTGCCACCCGGCGCAGCTAAATCAACCTCCTGGTGCAGCCCCGACACTCTGTCCGGCGCGTCAGGCCTCACGTTACAGTCGTCAACAAAGCCACCCCAATTCTTTTTTTTTTTTTTTTAAAGATTTTATTTATTTATTTGACAGAGAGAGACATAGCGAGAGAGGGAACACAAGCAGGGGGAGCAGGAGAGGGAGAAGCAGGCTTCCCGCGGAGCAGGGAGCCCGATGCGGGGCTGGATCCCAGGACCCTGGGATCATGACCTGAGCCGAAGGCAGACGCCTAACGACTGAGCCACCCAGGCACCCCAAAGCCACCCAATTCTAAGCTCTTCCTACCAGAGGAAAAGTGTAGAGTCAAAATACGTATGTACTGTAATAAAGCTAGCGCTAGGCTTCTTCACCCAAGTCTACAAACAAGGTCTTTAAAGAACATGAGTATCTGGGAATCAGTCCTGTGCGCATTTCTTGTGCTCTTGTTCCCAGCACTAAAAAAATCAAGCAGCATGCGTCCCCTGGGTACAGAGATGGGTCACAGTGCTGCGGAAGAGGAAGTCAAGGAGTGGCCAGGTGGCCCACTGACACCTCAAGCCGAGGGAAAGATGGTGCGAGTCCCGAGCACGGTGGCGCTGGCGGTCAGAGGAACAAGTGACGCCACAGGTCATCTTCCGTCCGCACCTCACTTCACACAGCCCCACGGGCCTTGAGCACACTGTTCTGAGCTGTCCCAGACATTCAAGAAGGGGGCGCCATGTGGGTCTCCTAGCCCAACCGAGGCCTCTGTCTACAGTGCAGGCCTTCGCCTCCACAGGGGACACAGCTGACATCACAGGAATGTCAAGCCCCCACCAGTCTCCACCTCAGTGACTAGCTGGCCAACCAGTCAGGACAACAGACTTACGGCACCAGGCAGAAAGGCACCGGGAGACAGAGGAGGTGCGGGAAGCAGAAGCTGGGATGTGGACAAGACACGCCAGCATGGGGGGGCCGTTCCACCGCCCTGATCTCTGGGGAGAGATCCCTGAGCTAAGCCCCAAAGGCCTAACCACATGTTCACACAATCTCCTGATGCTCCCTCCCATGCGCCTCCCCAACAGGAACAGCTAATGTACGCGGGGTCCACTTTGCAGAAGAGGAGACTGAGGCACAGGAGGTGGAGTCATGGGAGAAGAGGGAAGAGACAGGATGGAGTCCAGACAACCAAGCCAGAGTTTCGCTGAGCGTGGACGCAGAGCTAGCTCCTCAGAGCCTCCCGATGGTGGGCGGCATGTGGCCGCCCCTCTCTGCCCTCACAGGACACCTGCCGGACACCCCACGGGCCACCACTGCCCAGCACGCGTGCACTCACCTGTACGGTAGAGATCTGGACAGGAGGGGCACTTGTGGGGGTTGCAGGGCGGGGCGCCATGGTGGTCTGAGGCTGGGTCTGCACGTGAGCCTGGGCCTGCATCTGGGCCAAGGCCTGCTGAGGAATCATTAACAACTGCCCGTTCTCGCTCCGCACGAGGACCATACCTGGGGATAAAGGAGACCTGGCATCAGGAGACGTGCCACACACACACACACACACACACCACACACCACACACACCACACACACACACACACGGCCGGTGAAGGCGCTGACCCTACCGCTGGGGAGCCTGACGTCTCTGAGAAGAAAGGAGAAGCTGTAAGACATGCTGAGTCTCTGAACTCGAAACACACTTGCCAATGAAGACGGCCTCCAAGACGGGAAAGCACACAAGGTTTTCTCCACAGGATTCAAGCAGCAGGTGAGTCTTCCTTTCAGAAGTCAGCCAGGCAGCAAAGCTTCTGCAGGCCACGCCACCTGCCCCACGGCCACCTGCACTGGCCTGCAGAGAGGGCCACGCACCCCTCTGGGGAGGAAGCCAGGCACAGGGCCCCACGGCCAGGCACTGTCCCCACCACCACTCCCGGCCGTGGCCAGGTTCCTAGGGCGGCAGGTGTCACTCGGCCCCCGGCCCCACTCCTCGTCTCTGGAGGTGGCAGCCTGGCCTCTCCACCCCACCTCTTCTCCTGCCCAGCGGGCTGGACTGGGACATGGGAGACACAGTGTGCCTACGGTCTGGGGTCTTGTGAAGCCCGAAGCAAGCAGTCCTCCTGGGAACATGAGTCCCCTCTCGGGTGTGGGGGCAGCACTGTGCCCGCGGCTAACCTGGGACACCCACTACACAGAGACAGGGACCCCCACCACACCTCGCAGTGCTGTAGCTAAATTGCTGGAAAGTAAGTCCAGTCAGTCAGATTTGGCATTAATTTTAGCTTGAAGAACCGGCAACCAATTACGTCATAGATTCCACTAGAAATAATCTACTTTAGTGTCTAACTCTCACATTTCCCCGGACAAAGTGAGTAACAGACAGCACACTCACGCTCACGCAAGGCCCCAGCAGAAGCCCAGGGCCGCAATGCTCCAGTGGGAAAGGAGGCCTCTCCCCCGCGCGGACCGGCCTCCCGCGGACTGGACTGAAGGCGGTTCTCTCCACGCAGGGAGGGCCAGCCAAGAACCCCCCGTGAGCCTCACACCAAAGCAGCACCGGGGTTTTCCCTCCTGGACCAAACAGAAGCTTGAGCCACCCCAGGACGTCCACGAGGAGCCCCTGAACCTCAAGGTCCTGGCTCCTTCAACAGCCAGCAGGACATGGGAACAGAACAGCCTCTCCTTGGCCTTACAGCTACAAGCCCTGATTTAAAGGAACCACATTTATGCCCAGTAAGTAAGCTTCTCTCCAAAACGTCCCTTTTACAATAAAGCACGCTGAAATTTAAAACAAAACAAAACAAAACCAGCTGCTGCAAATCACTCACTCTGCTAAAATCTCCCAGACCTGGGAGCCTGTGAGCACACTGGGGACCCCAAAGAGCACACCGGGCCAACTCCTCCTGATGCCCATCTCTCAAGCCCGCCACTCCCTCGTCGTCACCAGGCACCCTTCCACACGGAGACCCCGCTCCGTCCCCGTGAGGACGCCGGGAAGCCGGTCGCTGATACCACGGAGGAGCGAGGAGGACAGCAAGGCACCCGTGACTTAGCGCGCCCCAGCTTCAAGCTGGCTAATACACCAGCGGATGAACGCGCTTCAACGGTCAGGTGCTTTTCTGCCGAAAGCATTCCTTCCCCAGAAACTTAACGGAAGATTTAAATAAACACTCATGAAACAGCAGCGTGGCTAACGCGAATGAAGCTGAGGCTGCGTGCCGCCCGCCGTGCAGCGTGCCCGCGGTGACAACCGACATCTGAGAAGAAAGGGACCCTGAGACCCCAAGCAGGTAACTTCACCTCAGGTCGGCACTCAAGGTAGGTCCGAGTGGGCACGTGAGTGGACAGGTGAGAGTGACGGACACAACGGGGAGACAGGGACGCAGCTGCTCTGGAACGGCCACAAAGCCACCTGCCGGGCCCCCACTGCGCGAGACGCCAGGGGCAGCCCCGCAGGCCGAGGGAAGGCCGTGTGCGCGTGGGGACGGGCTCCCCGGTCTCCCCGGCTACGCTGCGCTGCAGCCACTGATCAGGCGGAAAGCACGACAGCCCGACCCTAGTCGCTACACTGACAGCTGCATCACAGGGCGTCAAACGCCACATTTAATGACATTATCACAGTCCCGGATCTTGTAAACTCCCATTATAACCACTCATTTCACACACAGAAGCTGCTGTGCAGTGTCTTTTCTTGCAAAGGCCAAGAAACAGAACTTTGCCTCAAAGTCGGCACCGGGAGGCCACCCCCTCCCCAGCCCTCTGCAGGTGCAAGATGGGCTCCGGGAAGGGCCCCCGCGGGTGTGGCCCACTCCCCCTTACAGATGGGCCGCCTGACACACCAGCGTCCTCCGTCATAGACGCATCCAAAGCACACTCCGCACACACACACCCCGGCAGCCGAGAGCAGGACTGCACATGGCGGGCTTCTTCGTCAGACCCCTGACACCAAAAAACACGCTTCCGTTTCAAACGACCCTTCAGGACCTGTCCGGCCAAGGTGGCCAATCCCCGAAGGCAGTTCACGGGCAGGGTCAGGAGCCACGGATGGGCCTCCCCTCTGTTCAGGACACACAGGAGCCAAACCCCGCCTGTCCGCACAAGCCGCCAGTGTCCACCTTAGCTGCGGTGTGGCAGGAGGGCCTGAGGCCGTTACCCTAACCCTAACCACCCCGATCAAGCAGACAGGAAAGAACTCAGCTGTTCTGTCTTAATCATCGTAACACCTTGCTGAGAATAGCGGGTCTGCGTGGCAGACTTGAAAATTCGGAGACGTCCAAGGACAACAGAAATCTGCCCAGTAAGTGCCCTCCAGTCACTGTGCACGTGGAGGACATGTGTTTGGACGGTGGTGACGAGAACACAGGCCGTGGCATCTCCTTCCCCTCACTGCTTGTATCGCGAGTCATTTCCGTGTTGTTGAACATTCTTCAAAAGCAGTTTTCAGGAGCTACATAATACTTCATCCAAGACAAATGAACCATTTCTTTATTGCTTAGGCCGCTGGGCTATTTTCTGGGTTTCGTTGCTGTGAAAGCTCAGGTTTTAAAGCGACCATGTGCAGCACGAACGCCCTGCCGGCAGTTCCAAAGGCCGCTGCCGGCGGAGCCCCCGCCTCCCGCGCTCAGCCGCACGAGACCCTGGCGCCGCGGGTGTGGGAGGCCGGGGCGCCCCACGCGCGCCGTCCCCACCACTCAGCACCAAGCGGACCGCAGCTCTTCAGAATGAACCCTATCCTTCCTCAAGCACAAAGTTTAAGATAAACTCAAGGTTTTTACCCAGTGTTAGTTTCCATGATCCCTTTCATACCAACACTTTTTTACTGCATTTTTAACCACAACGTAGGTCAGCCAAGGCTCCACAGCAAACGACACAGGCATTTTTGGACTCGCGGGGAACCTCCACCTGGAAGACATCACTTCAGAGGAACGCGCCTCCGCACAACCTTCGGAAGCTGGGGACTGGGAGCTGTGGGCTCCACGCCGTCCCCCCCAACCTGGCAGGCCACAGCCCCCACGCATGGGCCTGGGAGGGCACCTCCCTCGGGGCAATGGCCGGAGCTGTGATGACAAGAGCAGGGAATGGTCGCCCGGGTCAGGGGGACCAGACCTCTTCCCTCACCCTCACCGCCTCAAGGGTCTCCAGTGCAGTCACCTGTCAGACCATGAGGGGAGTCCACAAAGACTCAAAAGGCAAAGCCCTCCAAAATTAACCATGTGCAAAATGAAACTGTCCCCCGAAAGCAGAATCTGAGGACAGGAGCCGAGAAAGGGGACAAAGCTCAGTCTGAAACACAGCTGGAAACTTCGTTTCTGAGGGCTGCGCGCCACACTGCAATCTGGAACCCCAAGGAAGAGCCTGGAGAGGGTGAGGAGGGCCAGGGACCTGCCGGCCCCGAGCTGTGGCCAGAGGAGGAGGAGGAACGTCCCCTGAGGCCCAGGAGCCCCGGGTAACGGCACCAGGCCCTCCAGCCACACCGCAGCTAATGCAGACACGGTGAAGCTGATGTGAATGACGGCCCAAGTGTTCCCTTTCCGCTTGTGGCTCTCTCCCTTTTAAAGCCACGGAGGAACTGTGACCCCGGGCGGGGCGCGGGGGGCGGGGCTTCTGTGCGCTGTCACGGCACCCCACCTCCCAGGTCTACGTGTGGAGGGGACAGCTCGCACCAGCTGCACCCAACCGTGCTGCTGGGGTTCTGGCTCCAAAGGTCCACACGTGGCCCCAGGGGCCAGTCCTTCACGAGCAGCCACTCAGTGTCACAGCCTCACCATGCTTCGGCGGCTCTGCTCCCCACACTTGTCCACAAAGTGCACGAAGCTGACCATCAGTTCTGGAAAACTGCCCCTGGGCCACCAGACAGTGGTGCAGGACCCCCCAGCGTGCTGGGGCGCGACCTCGGATCAGGGGCTCTGCTCTCCTGGAAGGCTCACCCTGTTTCCTTAAGGGGCCGTCTGTGCTCACAGGGCATCATTCTTTCAAAACCTGCTTACTGCTGTAAAGCTCAATGTTTTCACGTTCATGTGTACAGGGGGCAATTCAAGGCTCAAAGCAAGAAGAGCACAGGAGGAAATGCCGTTGCTCAAGGGTGAGGAGCAGTGACATTATTGCATTTCTAAACAGCTAGCTAAAGATGAAGCTTCTGACCCAATTCATGTTCTAGCACGTGCAGCTGTCTGCACAACACAAACACTGATATCATGAACTTCAACTCATCCCAGCAAATACTGAAGACTACAAGCACGGCTGAGAAATGCGAAGGGAGACGCAAAGCAAAGAGCTTTACCAGGCCTTGCTCACAGACTCTAAGATGCCGACTCTTCCAAACGCACCTGCAGATGTAATGCAATCCACCAAAATCCCAGCAGCTCTTTGTGTGGAAACGGATAAGCTGATTCTAAAATTCCTATACATACACAAGGTCCTACAGTAACCAAACCACCACGACAAAGAATGAAGTTGAGACTCACACGGCCCGTTTCCAAGATGTGCTAGAAAGCTGCAGTGATCGAGGCAGGACAGTGCTGGTGCAAAGCTGGAATAGCTCAGTGGAGCAGAACGGAGTCCAGGAACAGGCCCTCATAAACTCAGACAACTGATTATTTTTGGCAAAGGTACAAAGGCAATTCAATGGGAAAAGGACAGTCTTTTGATAAACGGGAAACAGGTGAACATCCAGATGCAAAAAGCATGGACTTGGATCCCTGCCTCATACCATCTCTCGAGAGCGACTCAAAACAGATCCCAGACCTAAATGTAAAAAGCCCTAGAACTCTCAATTTCTAGAAGAAAACATAGGGGAAAAAAATCTTTATGACCTTGAATTAGGCAAAGATATTCTGGATACAACACCAGAAACACAACCTATAAAAAGAACAAATTGGTAAAGTGGACTTTATCAAAATTAAACTCTTCTGCCCTTGAGAAAACACTAAGAGAATGAAAGACCACAGGATGAAAGGAAGTCCTTGGGAGGTGCACGTCCAAGAAAAGGCTTGCATCCACAACACGAATTCTCCAAAAAGTGGGCAGCAGACTCAAAGAGACATTTCGCCAAAGGCAAAACGTGGACCCTCCAATGTGACGCCTCGACACACCCACCACACGGCCAGAAGCAGGACACTGACCGTCCCACATGCCCACGCGGGTGTGGAGCCAAACCAGAGCTCCCAGACGCCGCTGGGGTGGATGCGTGCGCCCTGCAGCTCCCGCGAAGTCCCACACACCCTGCCACAGGACCCATCCCTTCCACCTTAGGGTGTTCACCCGAGAAAAGGAAGAGCCACCCTTACAGAGACTTACACACAAGTTGTTCGTAGCAGCTTTATACGTAAGAGCCAAACACTGGGAACAACCCAAAAGTATCCCGGCAGATAGAAGGGCAAGGAATTCTTGCTCATCCATAAAATGGAAAAGTACAGATAACAAGTGATGAGCTACGACACAGAGCGGCATGCTCAGCCTCCCTTCACCGCTGAGTGATGGTTCAGAACCCTCCTGCCAAACAGCTTTCGGTGGCTTCCCACGGGTCTTGGGATAAGGTGGCCCTCCCGTGGCGGGCTCCCTCTGCAGCCTCACCTTGAAGACGCCAGCCGCAGAGCCCCTGCCTACCACAGGTCCTCCTTCTAGAACATTCCTTCTTCCCTGCTGCCTCTCGAGTCAGCTCAAGGCCCGCATGTTCAGAACCCACCCAGACCTCCTCAGGTGAGCCAGCTCCCCCAGGCTTGGCCCCAGTGTCTGTGGCTCCCAGAGGCTGTGTCCCCTCAGTGTAAGCTCCCTGGGGGCAGGACCGACCCACACAGGCCGCCTTCCAATGTCTGCACGAGGAGGCAGGGAGGAGAAAATGGCTTCCAGCCGCCCTCCACAGGCCAGCTGCAAACAAGCCCCGCCAGGGTAAGGGCCGTCGGCCAAGAAAAATAAAATCAGTGGCTAGTGTTCTCTCTGGTTGACACACACATAAAGAACCGGTTTTCTGTGCTGTCAATGCTTTCAAATACTAAAGGTTAGAGAAAATATCTGGAACGTTTGATTAAAACAAAAAACCAAACCTGGGGTGAGCACAGCGTGACAGTGTGTGTGAAAGCAGAGAAACAAAAGAGCCCCAGGGCAGGCAGGTCACCGGGGGTCCACGCGGACCACAGACTGAGGCTCAGTCAGGACTCCACGACACATCACGTTTACGTGTCCCTGTCGTGCTGATGAAGCTGAGGACAGCAACGGTTTAAAGCGGTGTGTCCCCCAGAGCCCCCCGATGCGGTGTTTACGGACCTCACCCAGATGTACACAGATGTGCACATGTGCAGCCCCGCACGACCGTCTGCCCTGGGACGGGCCGCTGGAGGGGACCACGGATGGGGGATGGCGCGGGGTCCTCCCCCACAGCAAACACATCCATATGGGTTAAACTTTTGTAATGAACAAAATTTTTCCAAAAAGTTGACTGAGTTACCTATAACCACAACTGTCTTATCTACTTTAAAAAGTGGCCAAGGGGCACCTGGCTGGCTCCATCAGTGGAGCATGCATCTCTTGACTTGGGGTCATGAGTTCGAGCCTACCTTGGGTGTGGAGGTTACTTAACGATAAAATCTCAAAAAAAAAATTTGTTTAATAAATAAAAAGCAGCCCAAAAAATGTATCAAGTGATTCCCAAAAGGAACACAAAGGACCAAATAGCAAAGATACTCAGCCTCACTAATAAGCAAAGATGGACAAATTACAAGAAAACTCTCTTCACCTACATCCATTATGGCGCAGGGTGGGTGCAGGGCATACAATTCTGGGCGAGGGTCTCTTCCGACGGTACCAATACTGTAACGCGTGTCCCCTGACCCACAGACTGCAGTCATGGGTCTCTGCACAGCAAGACACTCACCCAGCAAGGGACAGAGGGGACAGGTGCAGCCGACTGGCCATGTCCACACCGAGACACCACGCACTATCTAGAGGAATGCGTTCCAACTGTGCGCTGGCGGGGATGCGTGTCCTTGATATGCAGCATGAAGGGACAACTGCAGAGCAACGCATGGGGCTGACTTCTGGGATAGCCCCGTGGGCGTGTTTAGCTATGTCCGTATGAGGAAAACACTGCGCAACATGCACCCCAGCACTCCACTGTCCACAGTTCTCCACATCAGCATTAGAATCACTGTCACTTAAAACCATAAAACAGAAAAATAGTGCCAACAAGTGCTGGGTGACCAGCTGCCAAGAGGGTTGGGGTCCCCTCAGCCCTCTGGGGCCACCTCTACCTCCCTCCTCCCCAAGGTCCACCACGCAGGGCTTCCAGCGCCACCCCATGGCCCACGCACGGTCCCCATCCCTCTGGCCCCATCACAGACCCTCTGAGCCAAGGCGTCCTCTCCTGCGGACATCTGCCCACCCCAAGTCCTGGACACTCCATTCTGCCTCTTGTGTCCTGGGATGGCCAGGGCCTTGCACCTCACGGACACTTACTGAACACCGAAGACTCAGAGGGTCTAAGGGGCCCCGCCCTGGGGCTCTAGCCACATCGCATATGTCACTGCTCTTCTGGAAGGTGTAGGGAAAACCCTGACCCCAGAATAAACACAGCTGGCTCCCCAGAAACACAGCAGGTGGTGACGCAGCCTCCCTAACCGAGCGCCTCCAGCATCACAGCCTCGGCCCTCCCCACTCCCACAGAGCCGGCGGCCCCATCCTTCCTGGTACGCTCGCATCTGCCCAGCACGCTTCGCCTAACACCCTCATCCCTGCCCGCAAGAGTGCAGCAGGCGGGAAAGGGGTCGTGAGCACCAGCGGGCCTTCCTTGTGGCGCCCCTTCTGCCCCCACTAATCCGCCAGTGCCACCTTCTCATCTTCCCACTTCCTCAAAACCCCTGAAATCCAGAGGCCTCGGGGCCTTCCCTGCATTCCCACTGCGGGAGCCCCAGGGAAACCTCCCCCAACCTTCCCGAACTCTTAGGATCAAGACTGAGCACATTTAACGCCTCTTCTTCAGTCTGAAATCCTAAAGGCCCTGCACTGACTGAGAACCTTGCTCCGCACGTGCGTCATCCGTGGATGCAGGCACTACTGCGTGCCCCTTGAGCTGGACCAGAGGAGGCTCTGCTCCCAGTCTGTGCCCCCCATCCCACCCACAGCAGCCCAGGGTCATGTCTGCCCTCACCCCCAGTGCACCCTGCCTTTCCTTCACTTCCCTGCCCCTGCCACTCTCTTGACGTTCTCTTCTCCTAGTACTTTTGTTAGTCACCCTAAGTTCTTTCTGGTGTGAAACGTGTAAATAAACGAAGAATAAACAAGTAAATGCTCCCAGCAAAACCTCAGGGATGCAGTCACAAAGCAGGAGAGCGGAGCTACCGGGAGGCAGGTGCCTGAAGAACCCGCCTCTCTCCCCGGAGCTCTGCAAATAGGACAGGCAGCTCTGCACGAACACCAAGGCGGAGAATGCACAGGACACTTTGGAAGAACATTCTGGATCCTTGTCAAGATCAGTAAGCAAAGAGAAACGAGCTCTCCCTTTCAGGGTTATCCACAATGGCATTCTACTCAGCAACGTCTGCTTCCCCGGACGGTCAGTATCATCTTCTGGAATCTCAAATCCACAGGCCCATCCGCACCGAGACAAGCATCTGTGCTCTCTCGTGTGTTTGGATGGCTAGTGAGCCGGCAGGAGCCAGAGAGGCTGGAGAAGAGGGGCTAATCTGGAAGTGCCAAAGGCGTGGCGAGACGAGCAGCTCGCTGGGCCAGACAGAGCTGTCCGCGCCACAGAACAAGGCTCGGGGGGCCAGGCTGGAGATCCACCCAGGGCCTGGGTCTGCAGCAGCTAAACTACTCAGAGCGCCCTGCTTGTTGTGAAAAAGCCGTAGACAGTACTAACACTGCACAATTTCAAGAAAACTGAGGTCTCAGGAGGCAGATGCTGTGCACTTTACATGATTTACAGCAAAACTTCAGCTCTCCAGAACTCAAGCCCCCTGGCAACCTCACTTAGACCTCTGAAGAGGAGGAAGCAAAACAAGGGGCTCTGAGCAGCCTAACTACACCCATTCGCTCCGTCAGCCAGCAAATACCCACTGAGGACCCACTGGGTGGGTGCCAGGATGCACCAGAAACACAGTCACGGGACCCACTCCTGTAGCTTCCTTCATGGTGGGGAAGGCAGGCATTGGTCAAAGAACCCCACCGTATCTGCTCAATGCTATGGTCAGTCGATGCTATGGAGGAGAGCTGCTCAGCACTGTAAGAGCACACAACCTGGAGAACCTTCTGGACCTAATCTGAGGGGCCTAACAGGTTTCACGGAGGAAGCACCACCATAGCAACCCGCGAAGGAGTGAGGCCTAGCCACCAGGAGGGGGAGGGAGAACGCACCTGTCCCAGTAACATGGGCAAGGATACAGTGAGGGTCAGTGGGGAAGAGCAAAGAAAGGGGACCCAGAGGGCTGAGATCCACAAGCAGGAGAGTGAGACCCCAAGGCCCCAGGCAAGAGGGGCAAGGGGCCAGGAGCAGTTGAAGGAGAAGCTGGGGGCTCCCAGTTGATGGCTTCGGTACTCTCCAGGAAGTGTGGGGGTATGGCTGGAAAAGCCAGAGGACAAGGAAGGAGAGCTCAGCTGGGAGGAAGAAGGTGCTGAGAAGCAACACTGTTCAGTTTTAAGTAACATGAAGGCAAATCCCAGTTTGCAGAAAAAGCCTCTGATAAACTCGACATCCACTCATGACTACAGAATAAATATCCCCGCCAAAAAAAGCAAACAACCTCGGAAAATTAGCAATGGGAAGGAGCTTCCTTAACTTGATGAAGGGAATCTACAAACTATCATCTCCAATGGCAAATCTTTAGAAGCATTCCCTTTGAAATCAGGAATAATTCACAGATTCCGGTCATCATCCCTTCTACCCAAGACCCCAGCAAGCCCACAGCCCAGAGGACAGGCCAGAGAGTTAGGAGTGTAAGAATTTTAATGAAATAAAACTGTCATTAATTGTACAGAAAAGGGGGTGCCTGGGTGGCTCAATCGTTAGGCGTCTGCCTTCTGCTCAGGTCATGATCCCAGGGTCCTGGGATCGAGCCCCGCATCGGGCTCCCTGTTCAGCGGGAAGCCTGCTTCTCCCTCTCTCACTCCCCCTGCTTGTGTTCCTTCTCTTGCTATGTCTGTCAAATAAATAAATGAAATCTTTAAAAAAAAAAACTGTATGGAATAGGACTCTCCATGTCTAATACCTAAATATATTACACACACGTCTTTTAATGAAAGCATTTAATAAGATTGCTAGACATCAATCAACATCCAAAATTCAACTACAATTCAACATATCATCAACAAAAATTAGAAAATGTAACTCTTCTTTTGCTTTTTTTAAGCAGGCTCCACGCCCAGTGTGCCAGCACAGAGCCCCAGGCTTGAAGTCACGACCCTGAGATCAGGACCTGAGAGGAGATCAAGAGTCGGACGTTCAACCGACTGAGCCACCCAGGCACCCTAAAAATGCAATTCTTAAAAACTACTATTTACAGCACCCTGGAATGAATCTAACCAAACATGTGCAAGACCTAGATGACACTTGACTGAAAGATGTTATAAAAAATCTAAACAGAGTGATAAACCATACTCATGAATACACAGACATTATGCCACAGATGTCAATCCTCCCCAAACTGACCCACAGATCAGTACAATCCCACTCAAAGCAACTACAGGACTTTCATGGGCCTCTAACAATTGACCGACAAATGTAGAAGACGAAAATGCCAAGGTGAGCTCCAACGACTCTCAGGGAGATGCAGGTGGGGTCCTGCCCCAGAGCAAACACGCAGCCTCACCTTGGGGACACGGTGGTACTGAGGGAAAGACACACAGACAAACTGAGAGAGCACCACTGAGAGCCCAGAAACAGACCCTTACATATAAAACTTGCACTACTGCAGAGGGGACGCACAGATCAGTGAGGTAAGGAAGGCCCATTCAAAGAAAGAGCGCTGGGTGACTGTCTGCTGGGGGACGAGTAAGCGGCCTGAGCTCTGCCACACCACGCACAGCTTGGTGCCCGCTTCCCAGGGACGGAAGACGCAGGAGCAGAAACACACATTAAGATGTCAGAAGAAAATACAGGGGAATATCCCTATGACCTTGGGGTTAGAAAGAGCGTATTAAGGACGCCTGGGTGGCTCAGTCGGTTAAGCGTCTGCCTTCAGCTCAGGTCAGGATCCCAGAATCCTGGGATCAAGCCCTGCATCAGACCCCCCACTTGGCAGGGAGCCTGCTTCTCCCTCTCCCTCTGCCCCTTCCCCGGCTCATGCGTGCGCGTTCTCTCTCTCTCAAATAAATAAATCAATAGAATCTTTTTTTTTTTTTAAGATTTTATTTATTTGACAGAGACAGACACGGACAGAGGGAACACAAGCAGGGGGAGTGAGAGAGGGAGAAGCAGGCTTCCCGCTGAGCAGGGAGCCCGACACGGGGCTCGATCCCAGGATCCTGGCATCATGACCTGAGCCAAAGGCACACACTTAACGACTGAGCCACCCAGGCGCCCCTAGAATCTTTAAAAAAAAAAAAAAGATAGCTGACCTAGCTGGTGATTTAAAAAAAAAAAAGGAGCATATTAAACATGACCCAAAAAGGCACTTACCATAAAGAGAAGACAGATCAGTGCAGCTATATGAGAACTGAGAACCCCACTCCCCAAACGACGAAGAAAGAGAAAAGGCTGGCCGTCAATGAGAAGCGCCCTGGCCACACACACGGCCCTAAGGAATCATAACTGGAATACAGATGAACTCTCACAGACTGCTAAGAGACCATTCTGACCATGCATGGTCAGAATGCAGCCGATCCACAGCATGAACTGCACCCCACAGTGAGAGGGGCACGCACAATGCCCCTCAACGTCTCAGCAGCATCCCACTACGTGGAGGAGGCCAGACACACAAGAGCACCGCCAGGCAAGTTCACGTCTACACAGTGAGAGGGTAACAGGGGCAGGTAAGTGGCTGCCAGGGGTAACTACCAAAGGGCTTGGGGAGGGGTCTACACCTTGAGTGCAGTGACAGTCACACAATGTATGCGTTTGTTAAAACTCATGAAGCCATACACTCAACAGGGTCAAAGTTGTGGCAGGCAGACTACACCCCAAGAAAGGGGACCACGAAGGTAAAGCCGTGGGGCGCCACTGTGCACCCACTAGCAGTCAGCCCGCAAGAGGCTGACCTTGTGCCCCGCCCCCAGACGAAGCGTATATTCCCACAACCACTCAGGAAAAGCGTGGTGGTTTCTGAGGAGCCTGAACACAGGCTTGCCCCGTGACTCAGCAATCCCACTCCTAATATTTACCCAGGAGAAAAGAACGTGCACACGTATGTCCACACGCAGCCCTGCCCACTAATGCTCACGGACACTTTGCTCATTACCGCCTAAACCGGGAAACCCAGCTGTCAGAGCCCTGTGAGTGGACTGACACGTGTGTGCAGCGAAGGGGGTGAACTCAGCACAGCATGCGAAGAAGCTAGACATGATCACAGCGTGCAATCCCATCCCTGGGAAAGTCCAGAAAGGCAACCACAACTACGGAGACACAAAGCAGGAGTCTGCCTTGCCCAGGTGTTCTGTCAACGAGGGGGCATGAGAGGCTCGGGGGTGAATGGAACATCTGCATCCAGCGTGTGATGCTGGTCAGGTGCACACACTTCACAGAACAGTCTGCACGCTAAAAACAGGTGCATTCTGTGGTCTGTGTTTCACGGGCCCTCCCCCCTCCCCCAAGAAAAGTTTTACGTGTGCTGAGCTATATTTAAAGGCGAGCCTCCCCAGCCCTCAGATCCCATGGACTTGGCTGGCACATCGCCAGGAGACTGAGTCACCCCCTTCCGACAGCACAGCAGACGGGGGGGTGGGGGGGAGCCACGCCGGGATCCCTCTCAGCCCCAAGGGGAGGACCGCCCAGCCGGCCCCCACCTGCAGCCCAGAGCCCCCTGGCACGGCTGGCTTGGGCTGAGGGTGTGCTTCTCGCTGCGGCCCAGGGAAATCAAATGTGTTTTTGGACCATTCCTTCCAAAAGTATTCTGAAGGTTTTAGTACTGGCACCAGGCAGGAAGGTGTCACTAGGAAGAGTAATTTCTCCTCTGACGTAACTAGATATAAAATTTAGTTTTTCAAATAAAACAAAATGCCACTGGAAGATGATCTCCAGGTTTCACTGTCAAGGAAAAAAATCAAGGCAAACATCAGTGCGTACACGCACGTCCAGCGCGAGGGAAGAAGAGTTCGTGCGCAGGTGTGAACATGCTTATTTTTACAAGAAGAAATACTGAACGAATGGCCCAGAAACCAATGAAAATAAAAATTTTGAACTGTCTCTGAGGACAGGCAGGAGAGAGAGGACAGATGAAAGGTGTCTGAAGACCCCGTTCTCGGGCCGTGGGCAGTCTTCCCATGCAGAACACGAGCACCAAACAAACAGAACCAAACTGTGTATCAAACTGGTAACAAAACACAAAGAAAAAAGAACTATTTCAACGGAGTTCGACAACTGCAAAAAACCTTAAACTTAAGTTTTACTGTTTAATTTTGAAACCTCGAAGTATATGGTAGGACAGGCCAAGTGAATAAACAGGATTAGGTTATCAGACCCAAGATTTTCTGTGCAAGGGAAGAGATACAAATACAATTTCAAAGAACTTAGGGGAACCTGCTGCATTAGAAACCTGAATGGGAAACACCGCAGCAGTTCTCTCAAGACCCCAGAAGCGGTGCCCTGCCCAAGCGGCATGCTGAGACCACTGGGCTGAAGGAAGGGCCCACTCACTGCCAATGGGGACAGAGCGGGGCCGTCCCCCAATGCCTGCCCCCACAGCTGATGAGGAAAGGGGCCACCTCCATACACCCCACGAGGCTGATCTGCCTGCCAACACACGGAAGTTAATCCCAGGCACCAAGCCCAGCCACACAGGCAGGAGAAGAGACAGCGGAGTGGCCCAGCCAACACGTAAGCCCACCGTGAGAGCCACCAACATGCTCCCACCCGCCACCTGCCACGCTCACACCTGCCAAAAACAATGGGCCTGCTGCCTCTTCCACCCCTTTGACCACTTTCCCCACCAGCTGCTCCCAGAACGCAGGCTCAGCGCACTGTCAGGAAAGTTCTGCCGGCACTCCAGGAGCTATCCTATCCCTCCTTGAAGTGGCCTCCCTGACCACCCATCTTAACGGCCCCCTTCTGCTCCACAGCCCACCCTGCCTCACTTGGGGAGCAGACACGGTGGGTGTGCTAGAGCTTTGTGCAAGTGGGCACGTCGCCCGCCCCTCCTGGCAGCACCCCTACCACCTGTCACATGCCCGGCACATAGCTGGCACTCGGTAAGTATACATCCATTAAAGCCATGTAGTTTTTAAGTAACCACAACAGTTGAGGACCTGGGAAATTTTAGAAAGGAAGCAACATGTCAGAAACAGCTACAATGATCGCTTGGTGACAAGACCAGGGATTACTCTTCATGTCTTTCCTGGACTCCCTTGTCCTTGTCAAATCTCCTATGATGAGTGTGTATCACAGCCGGGTCCCCTCACCCGCAGTCTCAGTGACGGGGTCCCCCTGGCGCACGGTCAGAAGGTCAGGTGCACCCTCGCGCCGCGTCACCCGCCCGCGTCGCTCACGTCACTTCATCCCATCCTCACCTGTCACGGGCGGGTGAGCACAGGACGAGAAGGCGTTTTCCGAGCCAGAGGCCACATTCACCCAACTTTGATCACCGACATCCTGATAGCTGTCCTGCGTCCTTCGCGGTTACCGACACTCCCTGGCTGTGCCCAGGTCACCACTGACCCTGGACCACGCGTGCGTGCGTGCGTGCGGAGGACAGCACACGGGGCGTGCAGACTGTGGCCCTGCCCTCGGCCGCGGGGTCCACGGGGTCTGCGATGGATCCCCCACAGAGAAGGGGGGTATTGCTGTATTTAGTTGGAAAGAGAGCAGCTATCTGAAAACCAGATGTTGTTTGCTTGTAACTCCAGACGAGGAAGGCTGTGCCTTCTAATGGCCACACTGAGGCGGGCCGGAGAGCAGAAAAACCTGACACATCTGTGGGGTCAGGAGCTGGCCGTGCACCTGGCCGTGCACTTCACTTCCTCCCCCAAAGACTAGACAGAGGCCTCCATCTGAACAGAACCAAGATGGACTGGACCCAGGTGGTCCCTGGGGGACAATGGCCCTTCTCCATGCACAGCCAACAACCTCTCCTCGACGCACACGGACACTTCCAAGGGCTCTATTTTCGTCGTAAGACAAGTAAGGATCCAGTATCAGACCTAACCAGCCATCAGGGAAGCCGTTTCCAATATGCTCCCACCCGCACCGCCGGACCCTGCGCCCCTTCCGCCACACGCCACACGCCGCACCCCACATCCTGCTCCGCCGCACCCGCCCCGCCGCACCCCGCTCCACTGTACCCCGCAAACAAATGAGGACCCCCACCGCAGCTCGTGACCCCTCCTTTCTCCTGAAACAGCGTGCAGCACCAAGGCAGACAGAGAGAGGCCCCGTGACCTTTTTTCTGAAATCTAATTTAGGAGGAATATAGTCCACCCATTTTAAGTGCACAATCTGAGTTTGAGCAAATAGGCACATTGTGTAGTCACAACCGCAACCAAGACCTGAATCATTTCCATCAGTTTACAAAGACCCCTGGTGCAGCAAGGTGACACCCAGGGCAGGCGACCGCCGTGGTCACCCTCAGCGTCTCCTGGAGTCCTGCAGAAATGGTCCCGCACGAGGCGGTCCCCCGAGCCTGGCTTCTTGCACTTGGCAGAGTGTTTTTAGTCCCCTCCACATGGCTACAGGGGTGAGCATCACCGAGTACTGAGTACCGAGTACTGCGTACCAAGTAGGGGCAGGCCACATGCTGGGCACCTGACGGACGTGTAGGTTATTTCCAATTTGGGCTCTTTGTAAATAAGGCTGCTGCAATGCCCCCGACGAGTCTTGTGGGGACGGACGGGCTGCTTGCCTCAGCAGGGACATGGCCATGCTCTTCCCTCCTCCGGGCACTCGCCCCCGCGGCCGGCAGTCTCCACGACCCCCACAGCCACCGGCAGGAGGTTCAGCCAGTCCTCCTGGTCCTGGCCACGTTAGTGGGTGTGGAAGCGATGGGGTGCCCCACTGGGGCTGCAGTTTGCACTTCTCGGACAACCAATGATGTCAGCATCTCTTCATATGCTTTAGGACCATTTTTATCCCTTCTTTACGTCTCTTCCAACCTTCTGCCCATTCTTAACAGCCAGAGCTGCCTGTCTTCTGACCATTGAGTGGGAAGAGTTCTCCCTGTGCTCTGGACACAAGTTCTCGGTCACGTACATCACCCCACTCCAGAGCCTGCCTTCTAGTTTCTTAATGGCTGTCAACTAGCGAAAGTTTTCTTTTAATTCTGAAGTCCAGTGTACCGATCTTTTCCACTGCAGTCCAGGCTGCCTGTGTCCTAGGAAATCTTGTACTAACCATGGTCATAAAGATCCCCATCTGTGGCTTCAGTGCAGGTAGAACACATTGCCACTTCTGGGGACTCTGAGGCCAGCATCTGCAGTGCCACAGTGGACGATCCCAGAGCCCATGCTCGGCTTCTGTTGACATCCTTCTTCTCCGGAGTGGCACGCCACAGTCTGAGCAAGCAGGCACTGAGAGCCGGGGATGACTCGCTCTCACCTGAGAGTCTACAAGACTACACAACAAAGACCCACTGTGCTTGCCTTACTTTCCTCCCCCTGAAACAGGAACCCTAAACAGAAGAGGGAAACTCTAAGTTTGCATGCAAGAAAAATGAAGACTAACCAAAGCAAAGCAGGACAACATCTTTGTTGGACTCGGTCTGAAAACCATATGCAGAGAGAGTGCGAGGGGCGGTCTCATTCTAACCAAACGGACTTACAGGCATGGGTGGTAAACTCTTATAAGAGGGACACCTGCCCAGGACACTTTAGAACTTAGTCCTTCTCCTGTGTCGTAAAGGGAGCACGCATGCTGCCCAGCCCCAAAGTGCTTCCCTCCGCTTTAGAACAAGTCGGGCTTTGCCACAAGGAAAGTGAGCCCTGGTTCCCATGGTAAGAGCACGGCAGACTGCGGGACAGATGCTATCAAGTTTCAAGCCTATGGAAGGTGACACAGTTAAGGGAGCAGCAGCTTCCTGTATCAATACCAGCACCCAGAACGCCTCACCAGGACCCCCAAACATAGGGGCTGCCAGATTAACAAGCATCACCCATGATCCTGTTCCCTCGGGATCCCCCACATCTAGGGCTGCTCCCAGACCTTCTCTCTTCCTACCTCTCCCCTTCTGCCAAGACTCGTCCCCCCACCCTACCGTGGCCACCCTGACCGTGTTTGGCCACCATGCCCCTTCTGTCCCACACGGAGACGCTCCTTTGTTGGGGAGGGTCACTTTCCAACACAAGTACCAAAAATCACCCCTGAACGTCCCCTAAGCCCTTGCAGGTCTTGGGCTGAGCCAGTTCCCCCCTGCAGGGATGCAGCCAACTCCTCCCGGGTACTGGAGCATACCTGAACCCCAGACCAAAGAGGGGGCTTGCCTTTGGGAAGTCTGCTGTACCAAAAACGCTTTTCTAAAAACAATGAACTCATGCTCAGAGATGGACAAGAGTGGCAGTCTAAGGCTACACTAAGCTCTCCTGGGGCACTGCTAACTACCCAGGCCATGGCTCCGAGAGCTGACACTCAAGGCTTGAGGGGACTTGCACTGCTAGCCAGCAGTGGAACCTGGCTCTCACGGGAGTCCCACGGTGGCTGTCATCACTCGAGCCCGACTGAACTTCGCTCAGGAGGACAGCAACATGCAGAATCACCTGTAGTTCAAAGTGGACTTCCCCTCCTCCCAGGTTCGTCCCCCTCCAGTCCTCCCCCGCCCCGGCAGCCAGCCCTCTGGCCCTGGCAGAAGCCCCACCCACTCCCCTGCACAGGCTCATCCTGCTGGCTCCAGCGACAGCAATTCTGACCCCCCCCCCCCCGCCCGCTTCACCTGTGCCATCCAAAAGACCCTGTCTCCAGACACAGCAGTGCTAACACATGCCCCCACTGGGCCACCATCATGACTGGTTTCCAGGCCAAGGAGGGGCAAGCGGGCCCAGGGTCTCCAGGGAGCAGGGAGGCCCTAAGCAAAGTGCCTCACCGACCTGCGCTTCAGCTGGCTGTCTGCAAAAGGGCAGTGGGGAGTGCAGGAGACAGGCACAGTGCCTGGCTTCGCTGTCCCACCCCCCAGTGGGCAGAGAACTCACGGGCACTCTTCTGGGTCCATCTTATCCTCTACCTCCTGCTACGACCTGTCCCCTGGTCCTTCACCTGCCCTCACACAGGTAATGTCTCTTACTGTCCCCCTTCCCACCTGACTAAACAAAGGCAGATTTCCTGAGACCTGGATATGGCCTAAGTTTCCTAAGGCTTTCCCTGCCTGGCTCCCTCCTTTGACCTCCCAAGGAGGCTGCTCACTGACTGCGCTTCCCAAAATAACCCCGTTCATGATAAAAACTCTCAGTAAACCAGGAAAAAAAGAGGAACTCCCTCAACCTGACAAAGATGATCCACAAAAAATCTTACAGCTAACATCCTACTTATTGGTGAGAAACTCAAAGCTCTCCTACTAAGATGAGGAACACGGCAAGGAGGTCTCTTCTCGCTGCCACTCCTCCACACAGTACTGGGAGTCCTAGCCAGTGCAACACAGAAGAAGAAATAAAAGGTGTACCGATCAGAAAGGAAAAAGCAAAACACTATCTTTGTTCACAGATCACAGGATCATCTAGGTAGAAACCCCCCCAAAATAATGACAAAAGAAACTCCTGCAACTAAACAATGGTGATAACGAAGTTGCAGGATACAAAGTTAGTTTACAAAAGCCAATCACGTTCTCGTACTAACAATGAACAGAGAATTTGAAATTAAAACACAGTCACTTACCCTAGCACCCAAAAAACATGAAATACTTAGGTATACACCTAACAAAAGACATACAAGATCTATGTAAAGCCAAGTAAAAACTCTGATGAATTAAATCACAGAAAAACTAAATAAATGGAGAGACATCCCATGTTCATGGATAGGAGGACTCAATATTGTCAGGATGGCAGGTCCTCCCCACTTGATCTATGGATTTACTGCAGTCCCAGTCAAACTCCCAGCAAATTATTTTATGGATATTGACAAAGAGATTCTAAAGTTCGCAAGGGGGGGCGCCTGGGTGGCTCAGTCGGTTAAGCATCTGCCATCAGCTCAGGTCATTATCCTGCGGTCCTGAGATCGAGCCCCGTGTCAGGCTTCCCTGCTCAGTAGAGAGTCTGTTTCTCCCTCTGCCCCTCCCCCCACTCGTGCTCATTCTTTCTCTCTTTCTCAAATAAATAAAATCTTCTTGAAAATAAATAAATAATAAAGTTTGCATGGAGAGAAGACAAAAGACCCAGGGCGGCCAAAGCAGCACAGAAGAACAGAGCTGGAGGGTGACTACCCGACGTCGAGACTTCCTGCAAAGCCAGAGCAATCACGCCTATGTGTCCCACAGAAGAAGAGACAGACAGACCAGTGGGGCAGAGCAGAGCTCCAAAACAGGCCCCAGGAATACAGTCAACTGATGTTTGACAAAGGAGAGAAGGCAACACAATAGAGCAGAGACCGGCTCTTCCATAATCAGTGCCGAGCCCACCGGGCGTCCACCTGCAGAAAAACAAATCTAGACGCAGTCTCACACCCTTCACGAAAATTCAAAGTGGGTCACAGACTTAAATGTAAAGTGCAAACTATCAATTCCTAGGTGATAACCCAGGAGGAAATCTGAGTGACCTTGGGGATGGCAATGACCACAACACCAAGTCAGGATCCGTGAAAGAGAAAGCTGACAAGCTGGAGCGCGTGAGAATTAACGTCTGCTCTCCAAAAGACAACACCACGAGAGTGAGAAGACAAGCCACAGACTGGGAGAAAACATTTGCCAAAGAAACATCCGATAAAGGACCGTCAACTAAAATACAGAAAGAACTCTCAAGACATAGCAACAAAAACACAAACAACCCAATTAAAACATGGGCCCAAGACCCAAACGGGCCCCTCGCCACAGAAGACACGCAGACAAGCATCTGAACACACGCTCCTCGTCCCGTGTCATCAGCGAAATGAAATGCCCATGACAATGGCAGCGAGACGTCTGCATGCCCATCAGAAGGACCCAAACCTACAACGCCGACGACACCAAACACGGGCCAGGACGTGGGGCAGCAGGGTTCTCGTGCGTTGCCGGCGGGAAGGCAACATGGCGCAGCCTCTTCGGAAGGCAGTTTGGAAGGCAATGTTTGCAAAACTAAACATACTCTCACCGTACGATCCAGCAATTGTGTTTCTTGGTATTTACCCAAAGGAGTTGAAAACTGATATCCACATAAAAAGTTGCACACGGATGTTTACAGCAGCTTTATTCATAATTGCCAAAACTTGGGAGCAACCAAGATGCCCTTCAGTAAATGACAGATAAGTACACTGTGGTACATCCAGAAAATGGAGTATTAATCAGTGATAAAAAGAAATGAGCTCTCAAACAATGAAAAGACAGGGCAGAACCATAAAGGGACGTCACTAGGTGAAAGAAGCCCATCTGAAAGGCCACACACTGTGTGGTATCAACTGGATGACATTCTGGAAAAGGCACAACTACGGACAATAAAAAGATCAGTGGTCGCCAGGGGTCGGGTGGTAGGGAGGGGTGAACAGGTAGAACACAAAAGATTTTTTTTTTTTAACATATAATGTATTATTTGTTTCAGGGGTACAGGTCTGTGATTCGTCAGTCTTAACACAATTCACAGCGCTCACCATACGCATACCCTCCCCAGTGTCCATCACCCAGCCGCCCCATCCCTCCCACCTCCCTCCACTCCAGCAACCCTCTGTTTGTTTCCTGAGATTAAGGTTTGTCTCCCTCTCTGGTTTTGTCGTTTCATTTTTCCCTCTCTTCCTCTATGATCCTCTGTCTTGTTTCTCAAATTCCACATATCAGTGAGATCATATGATACTTGTCTTTCTCTGATTGACTTATTTCACTTAGCATAATACCCTCTAGTTCCATCCACGTTGTTACAAATGGCAAGATTTCAATTTTTTGATGGCTGCATAATATTCCATCGTATATATATACCACATCTTCTTTATCCATTCATCTGTTGATGGACATATGGGCTCTTTCCATAGTTTGGTTATTGTGGACACTGCTGCTATGAATATTGGGGTGTAGGTGGCCCTTTGGATCACTACATTTGTATCTTTGGGGTAAGTACCCAGTAGGAGCACAAAGTCTGATACTTGTAACGGTGGATACGTGTCTTTATGCATTTGCCCAAACCCACAGAATGTACACACAGAGATGAACCTAACATAAGGACCCTGAGTGATGATGAGATGGCAAGTGCTAGTTCACGGATCGTAACACATGTACCCTCTGTTGGGAGATGTTGACAGGGGGGAGGCTGTGCATGTGGGGGGCAGGGCACGTATGGGGAAATCTCTGTACTTTCCTCTTAAGTTTGCTGTGAACTTTAAACTGCTCTTAAAAAAATTAAGTTATTTACAAAACAAAAACAAAAACATGATATCTGCTCTTGTTGGTACCTGGAGACTCCAGGGCGGTACCCCAAACCGCCGTAAGAAGTAGCCTGTAGGCAGCTGGCTGACCCATAGAATTATCGCCTGTCTGCCACACCTCTTCCCCCACCAAGAGCCCCGGAAGCCAAGAGTAAAGGAAGGGACGCAGCGCCACACGCCCAACAGAAGGAGCAGACAGAAGGACAAGATTCCGGCAGAGGCAGAAAGAGGAAAGCAGACTCCAGACAGAAGAGCAGGAGGGGTCTTTCCAACACCCCCAAGGGCTCAGGGCAGGATAGCCAAGCTCTAGACAGCAGAACTAACAGCCACAAGATCCTTTCCTAAAAAACAAAGGACATTCTGGCATCAAGAAGTCCCCTGTCTAGTCCCACCTGACCACCACTAGATGAGGGGTGCCAGGGTGCCACGATGGCTCTCCATCCTTTCTTTGTACCATGCTCATACCAGCCGGGACCAGAAGACACTCCATAAAAGGCTTCAACAAGACAGAGACCGGCGCACCTGCTATGTGAGCAGTCCCGTTCTGGGTGCTTGGCATTGGTGGGGACCCTGCCTCATGAAGCAACCCAGGAAGAGCAGGAAACGGGGGCCACCCAACACAGGGGAGGACACATGCAAATAAGCTACCCAGACACAAGAAAATGCTCTTGACAAAATAAAAGGAAATTCAGAAAGAGAGAACAGGCAGGAAATTATTGAGAAGGGAGAAAATGCCCCCTGGTCACAGCACCCGCTGCCCTCCAGCTGTAGGCCTGGGACACAGGTGCAGGAAGGACCTCCAACACGGACCTAAGCCGGCAACGCCAGGCTCACAAGGCCAAGCTCTGTGGTGCCTCCTTTCTGGCCAGACCAGGCTGGGCCACAGGTGTCTCAGGCTCTGGGGCAGGGGGCCACGAGCTCACCACACACGGTCCTCCAGGAGTGACCGGAGAGCTCTCAGGCAGACATCAGCACCCAGGACACAAGCCCACGGGCTCTGAGCGCTGCTCCCCGGGCTCCCTAGGCCACGCTGCCAGAACGAGCCACTTACAGCGCTGCGCGGGCTTCCACTATCCCAGCGTCCACCCCTGCTGAGCAGTCAGTCAGTGACCTTCATCCCAGACAGCAATCTACACCTGACCCTCCTCCAGCCCTGCAGGCCGACTGCACCCTGCAAACCACCTCTGCATGGCGGCCTGCTCTCCTACCAGGGTGCGCCTCTTCCAAGAGAACTCCGCTTCTGGTGTGGCCCTGGGACACGGACTTCTCGTGACGACAGAGTGACACCGCCCCGCACAAAGCCCGGGGACAGCCGCCGGCCCCCCGGCCCTTCCCAAGAAAGGAGGCAGGAATGCCACCGCCTCTCATGTCCCCTCTCTGCCAGCCAGCAGCTCCCACCTGCACTTGCTGTCCCCAGCGGCCCCCACCAGGGCAAGCTCTTTCTCTCACCCCCCAAGGGAGGCAGGGCTCAGCCACTTACTTCAGCCCCTTCCCCTCCCTCACCCAAGAGGCTGGCTGCAAGAACCTGGTGACACGGCCCTCCCTGACTCAGGGTCCCTCCACCCCTCCCGCCCTCTCGGCCACTCTCCCTGAGGCCTGACCAGACACCTTGCATCCCACAGCGGCTGGGACCAGCCTCCCTCTCTGCAGCCTAGTGGCTGCCCTGTCCTGCGGCCCTGGGGACCCCTTGGCCCTGGCCCCCCACTCTCACCCTCTCTCAGCCTCTGTGGCAATTGCTGGCTCATCTCTAAGTACATATGGAGGAGCCACAAGCCACGGGCAGCCTCCAAGCACCCGAGCGAGCTTCTGCAGCTGCAGCCACGGGACACGGGATGCTAGCGGCTCTGGACGACATGCATGGACGACGTGCAGGGGGCAGCACGTCGACCTGGCAACACCTAGACACACAGCGTTAAATAAGCTACGTTAACGTTGACTTCATCTTGTTGTACTTTCACACTTCTTGTCCTTTTGAACATGGTACTAGAAACTTCAAAATCTGTATGTGGCCCGCACCACATTCCTCCCGGACAGCATTGGTCCAAAATCTCCAGTCTTCAGGAAACAAGTCCAGAAACAACAAAAGAAACTGTCCGTACGCTCCATTCACATGGCTCTATACCGCCCCCCCCGAAACAAGCATCCCCAAACGCTGTCTGAACACCCCAAGATCACTTCCCCACCTTCCACGGAGGCCTGGCCTGTTCCAGCCTCCACTTCTGGGGGCCACACCCAAAAGCAGCTCCGTCCTCACCTCCTGAACTGGCCACCAACACGTAACAGGTGAAGACACCTCCGTGACACACTCCTGACCCCATGACCTGGCAACCCTGGGGGCCCCCCATGGGCTTCCCTCTGGATTCCCCTGGGAGCTCCCCTGGGGGCTCACCTGCGGGCCCCCCTTGCCTCACCTGCTCTCCTCCTCAGCATCCTTTGCTAGCTCCTCGTCTGTTCCAGTCCTAGGTGTCAGAATGTCCCAGAACAGGTCTCGGACCTGTCTTTTCTCCCTGGCTGTACTGCCCCTCCTCCAAACCTGGTGAGCACGCCACCCTCATGCTTCAAAATAACATCAGTCTTTTTTCTTTTCTTCTTAAAGATTTATTTTTGAAAGAGAGAGAGAGTTCAAGAGAGTGCAGTGCATGTGCACGTGGGTGAGGAGGGAGGGTAGAGGGAGAGAGAGAATGTTAAGCAGACTCTGCAGAGAGCACGGAGCCAGACACAGGGCTCAATCTCACAACCCTGAGATCATGACCTGAGCCAAAACCAAGAGTCAGTCAGAGACTTAACGGACTACACCACCCAGGCGCCACCCCCCCAACCTTTCTAAAGTAAGCTCTACACCCAAGGTGGGGCTTGAACTCACTGCCCGGAGATCCAGAGTCCCATGCTCTTACAACTGAGCCAGCTGGGTGCTCCTAAAATATCATCAGTCTTTCAGGGACCACCCCCCATATCCCCAGCCCTGAACCCACTTCTGAATTTCAGACTCACATCTCAATTCTTCCCAACCCCTACTTGGATATTTGGTGGACAACCCACGCTTCACATCTAGAACCAAGAACTTGAGTCTTCTTAAACAGACACAGCCTGTTCTCAGAATCCCTCCTGTGTGTGGCCCTGTGGACGACACCCTGCCCGAATCTCCTCAGCTGACCACTCCTCCCAGCAGGAGCCCCGGGCACAGTAGGAGGGCCCTGCTCACAAACAACACAAGAGGGGATGAGTAAGCTGTGGTGTCTCCATGCGACAAAATACCACACGGCACAGGATGAAAGAATCGCTTAAAGGAAAGGTCCGAAAAGATGACCCACAGCACGGCACCCTTTCTACAAACTTAAAGCTCAGATAAAACACACATTTAGTGATGCTCAGGAAGAGGCCATGAGCAGATAGGAAAAGAGAAGTGAAGGCATGGTGACCATGGGGTCAGGACAATGGCAGCCACAGGCTGGGGGAGGTGGGAGTTGGATGGTCACGTGGGATGCTGGCAGGGTCCCAGCTCTTCGGTGGGTGGTGTTTGCAGGTGCTTATTAAACTACTTAAATGACCACATAAAACAGTCCATGCAGGGACCAAAGACTGACTGACTCAGTTTTATGCATCTAAGATCCCAAAACGTATCCTGCTTCCCAGTAGTCTTCCATCTCAATTAATGGCCTTTTGTCTACCAAGTGGCCAGACCACAAATGCCTCCAGAAGACTCCCTGACTCACGCCACAGGCATCCCCGCCACGCGAGCGCCAGGCTGATGCTGAGGCTCACAAAGGAATGTGGCATAAGCCGTGCTCTCTGCCCTCAGGTGCTCCCGCTTCACTGGCAAGACGGCGGTGGACACTGACAGGTAAACCCGCAGAAAGCCCCACCTGGATGGGCTCAGAACCACCTGCCCCACCGCCAGGACCTCCGGAGACAGGCCTCAGAGGGACATACACCAGTCCTGAGGAAGCGCCTTGCTCTGCTGTGGGGGCCACAAAGGCCAGTGTCCGGAAGCAATGCTGGAGCCTGGGCCTGAACGATGAGCAGAAGTACCCAGAAAATAATGTCCTAGCAACGGGAAGAGCCGTTGTAAAGTGCAGCTGGGACCTGCTGTGCTGCCCACTGGGATGCAAGCGGGGGTGTGCGGCAGAAGGTGGCGAGGCTGGGAGCACCCCCCAGTCAGGCCACCGTCAGCCCGACGGATGGACGTCCTTACATGGAGCAGCCCAAGCAGCGGGGACTCAGCTAACGGGTCGTGCGACACTGTGGGGACAGGGGGGCACCCAAGGGACCGAGACCACCCCCTCCCACACCTGGAGCCCCACGGGGCACCTGCCCATGATACCACACCAGGCATCTACTAATGATGACATCCCGGAGCTGCTCGAAAAGTTCTAAATAAAATACAATCACAAGAGGAAACCTCCAGGGGTCTACCCCCCAGAACAAATGGTTGTTAAAAATTATCCTAACAGCTCCAGGTCTCTTTAGGAAAAATAAAATATTACCGAGAAAAGTAAAGGTCCCATCCCCAGGCCTGTCCCACCGCCGCAGAAGCAGCCATCTCCAGGGAGTCAGAGGGCCCCCTCCGGCGGCCTCCCACGCCCGGACACACACGTGCCCACCACACACGGGCCCGAACAGCGAGCACCTTTTCACAGCCACGACACAGACTCGCAGCACACCCCGTCCCCAACCTACTCTCCGTGCACAGCGCAGCCCTGCCAGCCGGCACCCCAACGCCAAGCACAGAGCGCGCTTCTGCACCCCACAGCACACCGGCACACCCAGTGCCGCCGCTCGTGTCCATGTCTCCGAGGGACTGACACTGACGGCCTCATGAAGGCCAGGCCGGCGGCCTTCCCACTTGGGGGCACAACAACCTTCTTGAGGTGGGCAGCCCCACCCGTTTCAGGACACTGCAAGCAGCCCCCACGGTCACCAAGCCAACCGCATCCCCGAGCGCGGTCAGAGACACACACGGAGGTGTGTCTGGACTGGGAAGCCCCCAACGCTGGAGGGGGCAGCCTCTACCCTCCGTTCCAGGATCAAGACCCCAGAGAGTGCCCAGCGAGTGGTGTCCAAACCTCCCACATGAAATGAAAGCCAGGGTTGGTGCCCTGAGAAGCAGGCCCAGAGCGGTCAGGACCCTTCCCTGGACTCGCAGGGCCCCCCCACATGAGCTCCGGTTCTGGGCTCCTGCAGCCCATCTGGACGCTGTCTTTATCACATCACTCTAGGGCTTTGGGGGACATTCTGAACAAAGTTTCTCAACTGTTAAATACATAACAAAGTGGCACCAACTCTGACTGGCTATCTAATCAGTCCAAAGCAGCAGAGAAAACCCCAGAGTGTCAAAAACAGGCTCTAACAGACAGAATGCCTATTTTGAGTAATTACAGCAGGAAAGTTGGGGGGGGGGGACCTAATGATACTCCATTTCAGAAAAGATGCTACATTTATCCCCATCTCCTCCCCTTGCAAACCGATCTGTGGCTCATCAACAGCCCCATCAGAAAGTAATTCCTGAGGACAGGGACTGCCCTACTCCAGCCCAAGTCTGACCCGAACTTGGTGCTCAATTAATGTCTGCTCACTGACTGACTAATTGAACTCACAAAGCATCACCCTGGCCTTCGAGGTCACGAGTAGGACTGACAGTTGTCTACCCAGAGAGCTGCCCAGGCACAGACTGAAGGACCCAGCAGCTCTGCAGGTGGAGAAAGGGACTCGCCCCTGAAGACCAGGGGACGATCCTGACCACTCACCCCTTCCAGCCATCAGGACTGCCCCAAACCTAGTGCCCGTGCAAAGGAGAGCCCGGGAGAGCCGCTCGGCAGCACGAAGCCAAGTCCCTGCTGGTCCAAGGAGTCCAGCAGCCGCTGGACACCTCCCCGTGCTCCTACCCGCGGGGTCTCCATAACAGATGGCGTGTGGGAGGAAGCTCCGGGGGTGAGCCAGCCTCTTGCCGTGTGCTCAGAACACCCCTCCGTGGACTTGCTCATGACGCAGCCCGGTCCCCATGTGCGCGCAGCCTCGAGGAGGCAGAAGTGCAGGAGGTGAAGCGGGAAGGAGCGAAGGCGCCCCGGAGCTCCGGCCCCTCTTGGCGAAAAGCCGCTCACCTCCAGGGGTCTCGGTGTCTTCATCAGGACCACCTGGCTCTAGGACCCTCCGACACACAACAGGGAGCCCAGGGCAGCACACGCCACGGCGAGTGTCAACTCGAGCTGTCAACTCAAGCACCTCGTCGCATCCCAAGTCAGCTCCACACATAAGAAGGCCGAGAAGCCAGGAGGTATTTGCTGCCTTAACAACACACGTTCCTCCTTTTTATAAAGAGCTCCTGAAACCACAACTGCCCTGTGTCCGCTTCCCCGGAGGGCTGGCAGTGCTCGGGGTGGCCCCTTCTTCCTGAGCCTCTTTCCCATGTCCACCTCCGGCAGGGGGCGGCCTGCTCTCGGCCGCCGCCCCTCCTCCCCTCCCCCCTCCTCTGAAGGAGTCGCCCTGAGCGACTCTGCTAGGCAGAGACTCCCCTGGGGGCCTCACTCTCGTGGCCAAAACCTCCATCATGTGCCATCTGACTCCAAAATTCGGACCTCTTGAGGCCATTCCCCCTGCCCCCTCCATACTCAGCTACCTCTGACACTTGCTCAGAGCGGCATCACAAACTTCACATTCCAGACAGGCATGTGGTCCCCCAGCCGGCTCTTCCCTCACTGCAGTACCCGGTCTCTGTCACCCTGGGATGCCTGAGATCGCTCCGCTCCCCACCTCCACACCCTGCTGCCCGCCCTGCCCCTGACCACCCGCCCCTGCACTCCACGGGCCACAGACACAAAAGTGATCTCAAAGCACAGTTCAGATTCTACTGGTGCCCTGCCTAAAAGCCCCCAGCGGCTTCCCACCACACCTGAAAGTCAACCATGGCACAGCGGGGTGCAACGGCTCTGTGACGGGGCCCCACTCATGTCCCAGGGCCCCTCCCGCTCAGGCCTGCACACCTGCTGTCTCCTCTGCCTGGAACCTGGGTCCTGGCTGTGCACACAAGCCCCCTCTCATGGTCCAGGTGTCTGGCTGCAGTGCGACCGCTTGGGAAGGCATCGCAGGCCAGCCAGCAGTACCCGTGCTCACTCGGCCTCCATGTGCTGTTCCTTCCTTCATCACAGCCACCATGAAGACAAAACGTGCTCACACTTTGCGGACTGCCTGCCCCCACCCCAACTCAAGCACCCCAAGACCAGAGACTCTGTCAGGCTCGCCCCCCCACCCCGGGCTGGAGCGCAGCACCCACATCCACCTTGCTCACTGGCTCAGTGCACATCCTAGAACAAACGGGCCACGGTCTCGATCAACATCCATGGGGAAAGGTTTAACCTCACTCAGTCGAAGAAATACACCTTAAAACCAGATACAATCTTCCAAGGAAACATTCAGAATAGTATCGATTTCTAAAAAGTCCTATTTTGGCCATAGTTCTAAAACCCATGGTTTTAAAAGCGTAAATGGTTGAGCCCTCAAGAAGGCAATTTGTATCAAAGACTTGAAATGCTCAACCCACCAGACACACGCAGAGCTGCGCACAAAGACACTCATCTGAGGGTCATTTACAACAGACGAGGGGACACAAGTCCCAGCAGCCCAGCACAGGGGCCTGCGGGGAAGCCTCGGCCTGAGATGGTGGGGAGCAGGACGAAGAGGGGCGCTTCAAAGACCACCAGGGGCAGGGCACAAGCAACACAGGAAGGACCACGACGATCCGAGTTCGTACAAGTCGGAAGTCCCTCTGCACCAAGCACAGGCTGAAAGGATGTGCGCCGGACTGCACCCAGCTGCGCAACGAGAGATTCTGAGTGACTTTATTTCCTTCTTCATGGTTTTCTTTTCTTCCCAAACTTCCCATAATGAATAAAACTAATTTTAAATCAGAAGAAAAAGGGTGGGAAAAGAAGTCACTTTCAACTGACTAATAATTTCATCACACTTGGTAGTTCCACTAAAACATCAATCGAGAGCGCGTTACTCTTCTCTCCCCCGACGTGGGGGCGCGGGCGATGCTGCCACTGGTTGGCGCTCCTACAAGATCAAATCTACACCAAGCAGGCCCGGCCCGTTACCTGCTGTGTTCACTAACCCGCGGCATCTGTCTGAGTAAATCCGGATACGGATTATTTCAAAAACCACCCAGACAGAGCTCCCGTGTGAAAGGCGTGACAATTCCTCGGAAAGCTCTCCTCGCGCACTGGCCCCACGCACTTCAGCACAAAGGTTAAGAGTGAAAAAGCTGGCCGCCTGGGTGGCTCAGTTGGTTAAGCGACTGCCTTCGGCTCAGGTCATGATCCTGGAGTCCCGGGATCGAGTCCCACATCGGGCTCCCTGCTCGGCAGGGGGTCTGCTTCTCCCTCTGACCCTCCCCCCTCTCATGTGCTCTCTGTCTCTCTCATTCTCTCTGTCTCAGATAAATAAATAAAATCTTTAAAAAAAAAAAAAAAAGAGTGGAAAAGCTGCCTTCCCTCCCCCTTCAGCCCTGATGGCAACACAAGACCGTCCACACGGTATGGTCGCCCCACGCCCCCGCCCCTCCCTCCTTCCCCGAAGCTCTGGGTCCCATCGGTTGACCCCACAAGGCCTTCCTGTGCTCTGTGCGGAGTGTCCAGGCCAACACCTGCCACTCTGACCGCAGGGCAAAGGCCTGGCAGGCCGCGCACAGCACTGAGGAGGAGGGCTTAGCTGTCCTGGCTCCTAGTGTCCCGCTCTCACACCCTCAACAAGTCACTGCAGAGCTACAGAACCTTCTTACTGCTTGCTCCTCAGTTCTAAAATCTGACATTCAATTCAACATGGTCATAAAGAACTGTTTTCGGATTTCCCCAACCTCTGGAGCTGGAAAACATTTCAAAATATGCCCTCTGGGATGCGAGTTCCCCAATGTCAGCGAGGGTGTCCCACACTACCTGGTCACACCCTCCTCACGGGGTTAGTAGTCAAAGAAGCGGGAGCGTCCTTCCCCTCCCCCTCCCCACGGCCACCGGGAAGAGACAGAGAGGCCCCATTAGCCTCCAACCTCAGGGTAAACGAAGGAAAGCCCAACTCCACTTCAAAGGCCGGCAGAGGGGCGGGGGGGGGGGGGGGGGGGCTCTGAGCCTCCAGCCCCCATCTACTCCACACTGGGAAGGCCTCCATCCACTCACATGCCGGGGGCGCCACCAGGCAGGCGGCCACAGAAGAAAGCCAGACAAGGAGGGGGTATCCACACACTTTTCAAACTGGAGGGGGGCATAAATTGTGGACAATGTTTATATCTCTTTGCGTTCTGAAGGTTTTAATCCCTTGGCATAGATATTAAGGATATGTAAGATCATATCACATCACAAATTGTCATTGAAAGTGTCCCTGGCCCTACCATAGAAACACAAAGTTCCCAGTCTTCAAACACAACTCTACACAACCTGACCTACTACACAGGGTGTTAGGAAGCATTGACTGCAGCCATACAGCACTGAAGTCCACGTGTTTCTAGTTTACCACGCCCCCACACCAAAGCCACCTCGGCCCAGCTGGAAACCACGGTCCCTTGCCCACAGTGCACAGCACCCGGGACAGAGGCTCCCGCTGCAAAACTTACCTCTCTCTCCTTTGCTTTGCTTACTGTCACAGGCCTGATTAAATAAAAGGCTGCTGACCTCCAGCGTCAGAAGTCTCAGAGATGACAGAGCCCTAAACAGTAACTGTTTCCCAGGACAATCAAAAAAACCTGGGGCGCCTGGGTGGCTCAGTCGGTTAAGCGTCTGCCTTCGGCTCAGGTCAGGATCCCAGGGTCCTGAGGTCGAGCCCCGCGTCGGACTCCCTGCTCCGCAGGAAGCCTGCTTCTCCCTCTCCCACTCCCCCTGCTTGTGTTCCCTCTCTCGCTGTCTCTTTCTGTCAAATAAATAAATAAAATCTTTAAAAAAAAGAAAACCTGAGACTCCTTCTTATTGTCAACATGAGGAAACGTGCTTTTGAGAACTTTGCAAATTCCCCAAACCTAAGGCAAGTTTCTCCGGAGTCCTTTTAAAGATCTCTGCTTCAAGATTTTCAAAAACAGTTGTTAATTATGTCTCGATCAACTCACACATGATTAGCTATTTATAAAGAAGCTTTCTTCAAATATATCACTTAAGATGAGGAAAGCTCACATTTATATACTGAACCGGGCTTTAGAAGCATACCAGGAACTACCTTTATTTTGATTTCAAGGAAACAGACACGTGTGTGTCCCTGTTCTGCCCCACTGAGCTGCTTCATTTCTAGGGCAGGGTCTGAACTGGGTCAGTCCCGTGCTGATCAAACACTGCTGCCCAAGGGGACCCGGTGCCCACTTGTCAGCAACTCTGAGCAGGAGCTTCAGGGCAACTTCCACGGCACAAGTGAGAGCCCAGGCACTCAACCACCATGGCCCAGAGGCAACAGAACAATCCTGGGGCCAGCCCCTTTGGCCCCTCACATTCATGTTCATCGAGCACCCAGGTAGCAGAGATACCACTCTCCTAAATACTTCCTTATGGGGCCCTAACACATACGGATCTACCCCTCACATGGCAAATGTAAAGGACTTGGAAAGTCCTCGACTCTTCAAACTCCAGGATTTCTGCCACAAGCACACAGCACGCGTTGTCCCCAGTACGGTAAGTTATCCATAAGAGAGAACAGATACCCCAGGAGGGTCTAAGGGACCCCCTTCCTGGTTACTGCCAAAAGATAAGAACCACCAGCTCCAAAAGACACCCACATATGCCTGAAACACCATCCCACCCCCAGTCACCAAGATGGCTTTGTCCACCCTTAAGACGATGGGGACAGTCACGGGGAAAGCCCAAACAGACGGTAAGGAAGAATGGCCTCCCCCCCCCAAGCCAACAGTGCACAGGCAAACGCTCAGGAAAGCGACCTCCGTCCTACGCTCAGCAGAGCTGTCCAGGGCCAGCCGTGTACAGCTCTGAAAGGGTCTTTTTGCTCCACAAATGTCACTGTTACCCAAGTGTATCAAAAGGAAAACTCTAAGGCCTTTAGCCTAAAGCCAGCCCTGCGCCCAGGCCCCCTCCCTCTGCAGGCAGCTGTGCCCGCTGCCCCCACAGCTGCAGGACATGTCCCCGGTGTCCAAGACCCACGTGGGACAACCTCGGCAACTTTCCCACTCACACAACCAGAGTCAGCCACCACACCAGACTCCGCAGTGACCGACAACATGTCCAAGTTTGGCAGAGTTCTGATGCGAGTAAAGTGTCTTTAGACTTCAATACATCTACAGCAACACGATGCTTGAAAACCAGAGAAAAACGTAATAATGTACCTGGGGTAGTACCTGCATGGTCGATGCGACGTGACGGCGGCATGGCCCATTCATCCCCGTCAGTGCCACAGGGCTTCACGGAATGCCAACCCTGCCTTCTAGCCCCGAGGAAAGGCCAGAGTGCCATCAAGTAACAAAATCTCAACTTCCAAACACACTCCTCATGCCACAGCACACTGGCCCCGTAACTTCAGCGCTGGGCTCTCCACCTGCCACCGTCCGGCTCAGGATCAGCCCTCCTGGAGCCCAACCCAGCCCCAACGGCATAGGCAGCCTCGCCTGGACTCAAACACCTGCACCCATCCTGGGTGGGAGCCAGTGCCCCAGCCGCCGGTCCCTACAAGCAGGGATAGTAACATCGAGACATTAACATCTGAGGCAAGGAGCAAGCCCACGTTCCCAGGCCAAGACATCGACCGTGAGGAAACGCTGCTTCATCCTAGAATGAGATCCTTCACTCTGGCCAAACCTCAGAGTGACAGGAGAGCATTCTCCGCAAAAGCAGGACAAACTGATGTATGCCGAAGATGCTAATCTGGCAGGCCAAAAGATCACCTTCAGAAATGAGCATCTGTAACGTAGCATCTATCTGAAAAGATCTTTTAAAACCATTTACGCACATGCTAATTTTGGTGTCATATCACTTTTTTTCTTTGTTCAACTACAATCATAACCTTACTTCGATGTTATGACTTTGAAGCTGTATGAAACTAGTGCTTTCCAGAGTTCTTGGGACAACCGCCTTTGCAGCAAAAATCTCCATGTTTGCCATTACCACAGTGGATAAAATTTAGACTCTGCTACCTTCAAACGAGCAAATTAATTACGGTAACATAAAGGTTTCTTTACAAAACGGTCCTGACAAAGAATATCAAGATGGATTTGCTAAAACCAAAGTCCACATGGGCTCCCAGTGAACAGTGAGAATGGAGCGTGAAGGCCCAGGGCTGGCCTCAGGCCCTGACGAGACCTCCGTCCCTCCTCTCTCCACCTAGAGCCGCGACCTGCAGGAAGGGGAGGTGCGGAGGGGCAAGCCTCTTTCTCACACACACTCCAACCGCCAGCAGTCTGTGAGCTCACTTGACACCCGTGTGCAGCCTGGAACACCCTGCCGTGCCCGCCCCGAACCCCTTCCCAAGTGTTTGCGGCTCGGAGTTGTAACGAGAATGAGCTATTAGCCAAGCAGTTATTTTCATAAGTCACTGCTACCTCCTCCTTATACATTTTTACGACGAAAGATTCCAACGAAGAAGAAACATCAACTAGGAGAGTTTAATATTTCCTGATCAATTCTTTAACTAGAATATTCATAACTTGTCATTTTGCTTCACAGAATTACACTATCTTAAAAGAGAGAACTTTATCTCGGGGTAGTACTTTTTACTTTTTTTTTTTTTGCTTCTGTTGTTATAAAAGTGAGGTGATGTAACTAATCAGAGTTCCCAATCAGTGGAGGTTGGGGGGTGGGGAGCAACGAAGAGATGGATATAAATCTTTTCTGTTCTAGAGGACATCCATCACCCAAATGTCAACATGGGCTGCTCTCTGCTCTTAAATACGGGGGACTTAACGCAAACACTCGTGACAACTCTTGCAAAGAGTCGGCAGGTTTAGAGCCTCTTTTCAAGGAGTTGTCTACTTGTCACACAAAAACACCTCTAATGGTGACATTAGAACAGAAGACAAAAGTGAGTCCAGGGTCACCCATGACAAAGATGGCAGATATGCCCCTCTCCGACCACGGCTTCCTCCCCCCAACAGGAAGAAGGAGGGGGCTTCACCTGCACAAAGGCTCAGACCCAGGGGATCGAACCAACCCCAACCCGCCACCTCTACAGGAACCGCTCGGGCCCTGCAAGCCAGACCAGGCCAGGCCCAGCGCCCGCCTCACCAACTACTGAGGAGCTCACACCAGTTTTAAATAACAAAAGTACGGCTCGGGAATGGTCTCCGCTCTGAGTAAGGCAAGTGCTGAACTGTGCGGGACCACCCAAAAAGCATTTTTGCAGATAAGTAAACGATATTTTGACGCTTTACATAATATACTACAACCATGAATTCCCTTTTTCAAAGGTTACTACAGATCAGCCATCTTCTCCACTGAACGATCAAAATACACATAAGGAGCAAAACAGAAGCTTCAATAAAACGCCACAACCTCAAAAAGAAACCAAACGCGTCATCAGGGGCATCTCAGCACCTCTCCGGCAACTTGTTTGACGTCACCCTCTCCCCTCAGAGGGCGGCAACCCCCACTAGCACCCCCAGAACGCTGGCTGGGGCTGTCAGCTCTCCCCGCCCCTGCCCGGATCAAACCCCCCCTGGCAAGCATCACCACCAGTCCGGGCCCTCACATGATCCGACAAGGAAACCCCCTCCTTCTTAAGATGCTGAAATTCCGTCAAGGTGACCACCGGCTCTTTTCCGAGCACACGCGGGGCCACGGGAGGTGCTGTTTCTACTACTCCTGCCACCAAGGCGCCTGTTACTACACAGCAAGGGAGGAGCTCTCCAAAAGCTTAGCACCAGCAGTCCATGCAGGGGAGGTGGACAGGATGGAAGAGAGCACGGGCCACCTCGACTGTGGAAGTTTCTCTCTGCTTGGGAATCCCAAAACCAAGCAGCGTGACCTGGGATGCTGTGGGGGGCCTTTCGCCCTCAGACCCGAGGAACCCTAACCAACCGCCGGGGCGATGGCTCCGCGTTACCAGGCGTCGCCTGTACCTCCGAGACATCCACTGATTTCTTTGGAGGGTACTAAGCAAAGCAGCTGGGCACCCCGTAACCAGAACGCTGTGCTGCAGGCCACAGTGGCCGCAGGAAGTGCACGGCACAGCGCAGAGGCAAGGACGTGGCCCAGGAAGGGTGTGTGCCCAAGGATCCCTCCAGGGCTCACCTGGGATCTCTGCCATCCTGGTGTTAGCAGGGAAGCGGAAGCTTTCCATGCGGACTTGCCCAGCCATAAGGAAGGAGTGTCACCACTCTGCCTCACCACCCCACGGGGGGGGGGGGGGGTAACTGGGCCTCCATCACAGCCCGGGACAGGAGAGGAGCAGCAGAGTTCAGTGAGGACACGGCCCATAATACAACCGGTCCCCAAAAAGCAGGAGGCGGAGCACCAAGTGTAGAAAAGCATGGACCCAGGCTATGCAAGCTACCAAGCTGTTCCCCTGGAGGCCTGCTGCCAAGGCTCTCCAC
>NW_023270490.1:11096834-11119957 GCF_011800145.1 Mirounga leonina
GGTTCCGGGCGGAAGACCGGCGGGACGCGGCGGGCGGGGCCGGCGGCCTGTGCCCGCCGGAGGCAACGGCGGTGACTCCCCCTTTGTCTGCGCTCGCTCCAAAATGGCTGCGGCCAGAGCTGACGGGAGCGCCGGGCAGGCGAGGGAGGGAGGCCGTGCTCCGAGGCCCCTCCGCGCCGCCGCCATCGCGGGGCCGAGGCCGGGCGGGGGCAAGGGCTGGCGGCCCGGCGTCGGCGCCACGGTTGCGGGCGGGCCGGGCCTGGCCGAGGACGGGCTTCGCGGCCTCGGTGCGCGGCTGCCGGGCGAGGCGCTGCGGCCCGAGCTTCCCCGGAGCGGCGCCCGGCCCCCGCACGCGAGTGCCCGTACATGAGCGCCCGTGGCGCCGCTAGTTCCGAGTCGGAGAGGTGCAACGTGGACGGCCTCTCGTCTTCCTGTTTCCTCCCCTCCCTCTGACCAGGTGCGCGGCCTAGAGCCCTGGGCGCAGCACCTCGGCCCTAGAACTGGCTCAGGTACAGTGCTCTTCGTGCGGGCGTTCGTCGGTTTGCCTTTCACCCGGGACGTTTGGAGGGGCTTCCTGGCCCCCTTCGCCAGGGACAGCCGCGGCCTCCGGGAGCGGGAGCCGGCCCGCGCCGCCCGGGGACGCGGGTCCCGCACGCGGGCCGGGGCTCTGGACCTGAGCTCCGCGCCCCGGGGGAGCGGGACGCGCGCGGGGCTGGGGCCCGCGGCACCGGCGCCTGGAGCGCAGCGTGGGTGGGGGGCTGGCTTTCAAACAATGGCAGAAACGTGGAGTTATGTGCCAATTGTAATCTTTAGACGTTGACAACTACTTAGGGAATTTTAACGGAAACCACGTAAAAGCATTGGCAGGCTGACTGCAGCCCCCCCCCCCGCCGCCCGCCCCCAGCGTGACGACATCTGTAGTGGGAGCGCTCAGATTGGAGTGGGGGCAGAAAAGCAAGCAGTGTGCGGGGAGGAAGCGGGACGCAGATTCTGTTCCCGTGCACCCGCAAGGGCCGGCGTGCCTGCCGGGCAGCGGGATCCCCACTGTCAGGTCACCCCTGCTGCATCACCGACAGCTTCCCGAAAGGAAGGATGGCAGTGCCATCTGAGGGCGTTCCGACTTGTCCACACGGCGATGGCGTCCTGAGTTCCCTGAGGGCCTGCCGGGACCCCTCCAACGCAGTGTGTCTCCCCCCAACCCAGCCTCCGTTCAGCCCGCACCCTTGGGTGCATGCCACCTCTCTTCATTCCTCTCTGCACCAGGCCTGCTCCCCACGTTGGCGCTGACATCACCCCCGGTGAGCTGCGGGGCACTGCCCAGTCCAACAGGAAGTGTGGGAGGTTAAGTCTGAGCCCCCACCCCATCCCCCAGGAAAGAAGGGAGCTGCAGAGGAGGATGAGGCCATTCTGCTGCATCTGGTGCTCCCCAAAGCCCCACCCACCTTGAGAGTAAACAGGGGCAAGGAAGTCATGGGGTGCCTCCCCACCTCCTAAGGTAGGGAGGGGACAGGCTCCCACCCTGTGCCCCTTGCTCACCCTGAGGACCTGGGGCATTTTCTTGGAGTAGCTGTATGGTTTTACTTGTTGCCACAAGGAGTTACGACCTCTGCACCTTGAAAGAGACCTCCCACCTCGCATAAAGGAAAAGGGACAATGAAAATGAGTGCAAGTGTAAAAACCATGTTTAAACACAGAAAGACGTTTGCTGTGAGAGTAGCAGAACCCAAGGCGGCAGCCTTGCCTCCTGCGGTGCCACAAATGTACAAGACCACGGGTGGAGGGGAAGGCAGCTGCCCAGGCCAGCAGCCACGTGGGCCTTTTCAGTCTCTTAAACAGTATGTTGTCTTTTCAATAAAACAAAGAACGCATCAGACGCACTCTCTTAAATGTAAAAATAAACATAACCAAGACCACAATTTAATTGTCGCTCTCGCCGTGTGAAAGACATGCAGTGTTCGTATTGTGTATTATGTATAGTGTATTACCTATGCTTTTGTTGTCCACCTGGAATACTACATGATAAAACATTAAAAAAAAAAAAAAAAAAGACCTGCATTTAGCTGGCAGCTGGTGGCCCGGGCCAGGCCGCCAGAGTCCTGTCTGACAGGTGACTTCTCCACCTGAGCCAACAGTGCTCCTCAGCACCTCGGACCCCGCAGGATGTGCCTATCCACAAGAATGGATCCACATCTCAGGATCAAACTCATGAACACGTAACTGATCTGTAGATGCAGGCACATTCATTTCTTAGGGCCATCAACATTATCATAAACAGCGACTTACAAAACAACAGGAATTTATTCTCTCAAGTCCAGAAGCCACGAGTCTAAAACCAAGGTGTGGGCAGCGTCCTTCCTGCCTCTTCCACTTCTGGTGGCCCCAGGCATCCTGGGCTTGTGCCACATCCCTACAATCTGTGCTTTCATGGTCACATGGCTTCTCTGTCTTTGCACCTTTCATCTTTTGAGGACACTAGTCATTGGATTTAGGGCCCACCCTAAATTCAAAATGGTTTCATCTTTTTAAAGAAAGGTGGGGTGGGAGGGTGTCTGGGTGGCTCAGTTGGTTAAGCGGCTGCCTTTGGCTCAGGTCATGATCCCAGGGTCCTGGGATCGAGTCCCGCATTGGGCCCCTTTTCTATGCGGAGCCTGCTTCTCCCTCTCCCTCTGCCTGCCACTCCCTCTGCTGTGCTCTCTCTATCAAATAAATAAAATCTTAAAAAAAAAGTTTCATCTTAACAATACTTAACTACATTTGCAAAGACCCCATTTCCAAATAATGTCACATGCTAAGGTTTTGGGTGGATGTGAATTGTGGGGGGACAGTTCAACCCAATACAACATATGACCAGTTTGTCCACTTATGGAGAGAAGACCTTCCAGATAAATCAGAAGGCAGCCATCAGCCTGATCAGCCCCTTTGCCTGAGACATGATGAGTCTGGCGTGGAATCCACCAGTCAAGGCTGCCCTCTCTGTTCTGCCTGTAAAAGAAAGTGCGGTGGTGAAATCTGCTCCATGGCCACCAGTAATAAGCAAATTGACGCACTGAGCTCTCCACGCAGGGCCAAGCCCCTGTGGCAGTTGAGGGGATTGAAGCCTAGGAAGGTTGTCAGTAGCCCAAGGTCTCTCCTGGTAGGGACGGAAACCTGGGACTCGGACCCTAACACTGACAGACAGTGGTGCTGCTCTTTTCAGGCTGCCAAGGCTGCCCAAGCCCATGGTACACCAATTAGATGTCCGATCCTAAGTTAGAGTCAGAGTTAGGCCTGCCTCCTCTGAGACTGACCCAGATCTGCTGGATGCGGGCTGTCTGCAAACTCTCGAATGACTCATTTACAACAGTTCTTGGCTGACTCCCACAAATAGCTAACTACAGCTATCATGGATGGCTTTTACTAGTTTAGCTCAGAGCGGAGCTTATTTCAAAGTTCAGGTGGGAACTCTGAGGTCAGCCTTCCTGTGACGTCTCCCTCGCCACCCGAAAGTGCAAGCAAGAAACAGCCTTACTATCAGTCAGAGGAGCCTTGTGGCGTCTTTGAGTCCCCCGTACCCAGAGAGGTGCGATGCTGCCAAACTCCCATTTTCTAAGCATCATACCCATCAGATGTTTTTTTTCAGGTAGAATTGCTTATTGCTTTGGTTAATTCCTAACATAATTTGCCCCTCACTCAGCTTAAATGCTCAGTTTATAAAGCCCAAGCCTCAATCCATGAAAACCTACCTTCTTGAAAACCTTAGTTTCATTGCAGGTGCTCTGGGAGACGCACCAAACCATAGGGTTTGTCATCGGACACATTTATTTCATTAGCATTAATTGTTTGGACAAGATCCATAAAGCTAAGATTTTAGGCACTGACCATTAAGTGCCAGGTAGGATGTTAAAAAAAAAAATAAACTTTGAAAATTATACCATTTACAAAAGCATCAAACAACCAAACAACTCAATATAAAACTAACAAAACAGAGCATAAGACCAACAGACAGAAAACTGTAAAACATGATTGCGAAAAACTTCAGGGAAAATAAGTACACGGGGGGATACACGAAGTTCAAGAATTGGAAGGCTCACTCTTGTGAAACTGTCATTTCTTCCCAACATGATCTACAGATTTAATACAAAGCAGGTTTCAAGATCCCAAACAGGGTTTTTTTCACAGAAATTCAAAGCTAGGCTTCCATTTCCAGTGTGGTAGAGTAACCTCCTATCGAACTAACCTTCCCACAGCACTATGAACTCTGGACAAATTACGGAACACCACTTTCTGGAGTTGCCAGAATGAGCACGGGCAGGCGGATGCTGGAAAAGTGAGCCACCCAGTTCCGTTGCTTCGAGCCTAAGGGCAGGCCGCCGTCCATACCACACCGGGCAGGTAAAACCCCTGAGTCCTTCTGGCCTGAGGAGCTGGGAGACAGATTAGGCAATGACAACCTCTGGGAAGTACAGGGGCATCCCAGGAGGAAAGGAGTGAGAGAAGGGGAGGCCCAAATTCTATTTATAAACTGGGCCTAAATCTCCAGGAAACACTAGAGCACACACATGGGGCAGACCCCAAGCAACTGGACTAAGAATAAAAGAACCAAGATAAGGTCCAACATGAGATCAGAGCTGCCGTCCATGGGACAGTGTTCACAGCCTGAGCCCGGCCAGGTCTTAGCCTGACACCAACACGAACACAAAATAACAAAACTGACTCCAAAGATACGTATATGTGGGTCCAAAGTCCACAGAAAATAACACTCGACCCGTCAAGGAGACAATCTAAAAATTGCTCAATATACAAAGAAAAGGAGAATGTTAGCCATTCTCAAACGAAAAAGGGAAAATAGAGATTGATCCCTGGTGTGACCCAGGTGATGGAATTGACAAACAAGAATTTTATTTAGTCTTTATTTTTTAAAGATTTTATTTATTTATTTATTTATTTATTTATTTATTTATTTATGCAAGAGAGAGCACACGAGACGGGGTCCAGAGGGAGAAGCAGACTCCCAGCTGAATGGGGAGCCCAGCTCAGGACCCAATCCCAGGACTCCAGGATCATGACCTGAGACGAAAACAGATGCCCAACCAACTGAGCCACCCAGGCACTCCATCAAACAAGTATTTTAAAATAACTATCATAACTATAATCACTGAAGTCAAGGAAAATATGCTTTTAATGACTGGCAAGATCTTTTAAAAACCACAACAGAGAACTAGAAACTATATTTAGAAAATGTAAATTTTAGAACTGAAAATTAAAATATCATCAGTATAAAGTTAATTGAATCGTCCTAACAGAAGAGTGAATGACAGAGGAGTAACCAGTGAACTTGAAGATATATCAATAGAATTTATTCAATTTGAAAAAGAAAGAGTGGGGATAAATAAAAGAGCTCAAGGATCTGTGAAACAATTTCAAAAGGTCTACATATGTATACTTGAAATCACAAAATGAGAGGTGAAAGAATGGGACAGGAAAAAGTATTTGAAAAAAATAATTTCTAGAATTTTCTATATTTGGTAAAAGACATGAATCTACACACTTGAAGAAGTTCCACAATCCCCACCTACGCTAAACTCAAAGAAAACCATGCATAGGCACATCGTAGTTAAACTGCTGGAAGCCAGATGCAAAGATAAAAATCTTACAAGTAACCTAGAAAGATGACACTTGTCATCCAAGGAACAATACATTGATTTTAATGACTTCTCATCAGAAACTATGGTGGTCAGAAGAGAGTGAAACAACATCTTTAAAGAACTGACGGAAAGTCTGTCAACACATTTGTAGAATGTCAAACCAGTTTTCAAGAATGAGAGTAAATAAATGTATTTTACTATAAAAGAAAATTAAAAGAATTCACACCAGCAGACCTGTATGACAGAAAATGCGAAATAGGAAATTCTTCAGGCTGAAGGAAAATGATACCAGGGAGAAACTCGATCATCAGCAAAGAATGAAGAATATCAGAAATGACCCATACCTGAATAAATATAAGAGTACTTTCCTCTGAATTCCTCTCAAATCTATACGTCTGTGTAAAGCAATGATTCTAACATTGAACTGTGGGGTTCTTACTGCATGTAGATGTAATACACACAACTATAGCAGAAAATGGGCCTATGACATGGAAAGGCTCTACATTTGGTGTGCATCCGGGGCCATATTAACTCAGAGAAGACTGCGCACTGTAATCCCTAAAATAATCACTAAAAACAAACAAAAACACACAAAGGAGTATATCTAGGAATCCAACAAATAACTAAAACAGAATGGTAAAAAAATATTCAAATAATCCAAAAGAAAGCAAAAGAGGACATTTTAAAAGGAACAAACATAAAACAAATAGATTATCGATCTAAATCCCACTAAATCAATCATCGTATTAAGTCTTAAGCATTAAGCACCTCAATTAAAAAAGATATAAAAGCAAGACTCTGCCATACGCTATTTTCAAGGAGGCACTTTTTAAAAAATATATCATGCCAGGGGCGCCTGGGTGGCTCAGTAGGCTGAGCGTCTGCCTTTGGCTTAGGTCATGATCCCAGGGTCCTGGGATCAAGTCCCACATTGGGCTCCTTGCTCAGCGGGGAGTCTGCTTCTCCCTCTCCCTCTGCCAGCCTTTCTGCCTACTTGTGATCTCTCTCTGTCAGATAAATAAAATCTTAAATATGTATATATACATATATATGTATATATCATGCCAACAGTAAGCCTACCAAGGAGGAGCTGTGTTAACAACACATGAAACAGACTTCCACAGAGTGCTGTCAGGGAGAAAGAGGGGGGGCTGCACAGTGAAAAATGGGTAATTCATTGAAAAGACAAAAGTCATAAATCGGTATGTACCTCATGACAGCTTCAGAGTACATGAAGCAAAAATTGACAGAATTAGACAGAGAAATAGATAATTCAACATTCATTGTTGGAGATTTTAACATTAATCTCTCAGCACTGCATACATAGAAAAGATGAACAAAAAAACTCAGTAAGGACACAAATGACCTGAACACCATGAACTGTCTTGACCTAGTCTTTACCAAACACACCCAACACATTCTTTTTCTATTGTATACAGTATGTTCAGCAAGGTAAAGCAAACGCTGGGCTATCAAACAAGTCTCAATAAATTTAAAAGGACTGAAATTATACAGAATATGTTCTCTGATTACACTGGAATTAAATTAAAACCAATAACAACAAGATAGCTATGAAAGCCCCGAATATTTGGAAATATCTCACTAACCTCTGGGTCAAAAAAAAAAAAAAAATCACAAGGGAAATTTGAAAATATTTTGGACTGAATGTTACTGAAAATACAACATATCAAAATGTGTGGGCTGCAAACCAAAGCAATGCATAGAGGGAGTTTTCGTTTAAAACGCTCGTATTAGAAATTGATGTGTTAATCCCAAAATTCATACAGAAATGCAAAAGGTCAAACATAGCCAAGGTAATCTTGAAGAAGAGCAAAGCTGGAGGATTTATGCTAGCGCCTATCCAACCACCGATGGGTAAGTAGACCAACTGAACAGAATAGACAGTCCAGGAAAAAAACTCACGCATACAGTCAGCCTACTTACAACAAAGTGGACAATGACCTGGTGAGAAAAAGATGGTTTGTTTTTTTCAGTAATTGGCACTTGGTCAATTGGCTGCCCAGAAGGATGAAAAACAAATTTTGACCCAAACCTCACACCATACAGAAAAAATCAAATCCAGCTAACTGAAGATCTGAATGTAAAAGGTAAAATAATAAGCTTTTGGAAGGAAACATGTTTATCATCTTGGAGTAAGTTTTTTTTTTTTTAAATATACGCAAAAAGCCCTAACCCTATAAAGTAAAAAACTGATAAATTGGACCGCATTAAGAACTTCTCATCAAAAGACGTTTAGGAGAACGGAAGGTAGCCCGCTGAATGGGAGAAGATACGAACAATACAGGAAAATGGACAGAAGACTAGAGAGGCACGACACCCCTCATAGATACAGAGGAGGACTGGGGTGGGAGAGGTGCTCGGCCTCCTCTGTCACCAGGAAAATGCAAATTAGGCCCACTACAGATACCCCCCCCGCCCCAGAAAGACCAAACTCAAAAGGGCTGACACTACCTAGTTGGCGAGGAAGAGGGACATCTGCTGATGCAAAGCTGCTGGGCAATTTCTACAGAGCCGCGTGCCGACCCAGCCCGGCCTGGCCCCACAGGTCTCCCCGACACATGCCCTATAGGACGGGTCTGTGTGCACCAGGGGACAGCAGGGCTCATAGTCCCCCCAGGCTGGAAACAACCCAAACTTCCAACAACAACGGTAAAATGGATAAAGAAATGGCAGTCTATTCACACAACAGCATTAAATGGGTGTGTTTGGTTTGAGAGAATGTGTTGATGTGTGTAGTTTTTTTGTAAATGTCACACTTGAGTGAAAGTCAATGAGGGAATGCGTCAGAGTCATCTGTGCATACTCAGCTTTCTGAGCTGGGAAGCCTAAAACAAACCCCTCACCCTATAAGAGAAGGACACCTGAGCCCAGAGATGGCAAGTGACTTGGCTAAGGACACCAGGAAATAGGAGAGCATGGACCCAAATCCAGGTTTCCTGAGTTCCCAGCCAGGGCTCTCCCCAGTACAGCAAGCTGCTCTCATCAACATCCTTTTTTTTTTTTCTTCCTCTGGTTTTGGTTAAAAACAAGACAAACCATAAAATGTACCATCTCAACCACTATTAAGTGTACAGTTCAGTACTGTTAAGAATTATTTGCATTGGGGCGCCTGGGTGGCTCAGTTGGTTAAGCGACTGCCTTCGGCTCAGGTCATGATCCTGGAGTCCCTGGATCAAGTCCCGCATCGGGCTCCCTGCTCAGTGGGGAGTCTGCTTGTCGCTCTGACCCTCCCCTCTCTCATGTGCTCTCTCTCATTCTCTCTCTCTCAAATAAATAAATAAAATCTTTAAAAAAAAAAAAAAGAATTATTTGCATTGTTGTGCAACAGATCTCCAGAACTTTTCCACCTTTTCAAACTGAAACTCTACAACCATTAGACAGCTCCCCATTTCCCTCCCCCCAGTCCCTGGTAACCACCACTCTGCTTTCTGTCCTCCTGATTTTGACTCCTCTACGGTCTCTCATAGAAGTGGAATCATGCAGTATTTGTCCTTTGTGTGACTGGCTTATCTCACTGAGCCTAATGTCCTCAAGGTTCATCCACGTTGTGGCAGGAGTCAGAATGTCCTTCCTTTTCAGGGCTGAATATAGCCCAGTGTACGGATAGACCCCATTCTATTTATCCACTCATCCATCAGAGGATGTCTGGGGTACGTCCACGTCCTGGCTGCTGTGAACATGGGCAAATGTCTCTTTGAGACCCTGTTCTCAGTTATTTTGGGTATAAACCCAGAAGAGGTCTTGTCAGCATTCTTACATTATTTTCTACCTGTGGGTTTTACCACTTCAACTAAACTGTGAGGTCCTAGAAGTCAGGGACCTATAGTTAATTGCCAATGTCCTTGGTGTATAGACCAGGAAGACACCTGGGGCTGCAAACTGAGCCCTGCTTGAAAGTATCCGGTGCAGGTGGACCCTGGGTTGAAACCCCTGTCCCACACAGCCAGGCAGCACTGCCCCCACCCCTGGGGAACTAAAGCTAAAGACACCCAGACTCAGGGGCAGGCGCCAAGCAAGGTGGGGTGGAAGGGGACTAAGTGAGCATCTCTCCTTGGTTTTTTGTTTTTGTTTTTTTTTCATTTGTTAGAGGTATTATTAGCCCCAAGTAGCCATATATGATTACCAGTCAAAAATTATTAGATTCAGACTTTCTTCTTACAAGTAAGAAAACTCAGTCAATAAAAAAAATTATTATCCGTTTGACACAGCTTTTTTTGACATCTTTTCCAAAGACACTTTCCAAAAATCAAGGCTATTTCAATAACAATTTCAAACCATTCCCATCATTTTTACCAGAATTTCTTTTTTTTTATTCTTATGTTAATCCCCATACATTACATCATTAGTGTTAGATGAAGTGTTCCATGATTCATTGTTTGCGCACAACACCCAGTGCTCCATGCAGAATGTGCCCTCCTCAATACCCACCACCAGGCTAACCCATCCTCCCACCCCCCTCCCCTCTAGAACCCTCAGTTTGTTTTTCAGAGTCCATCGTCTCTCATGGTTCGTCTACCCCTCCGATTTCCCCTGCTTCATTCTTCCCCTCCGAGCATCTCTCCTTGTAAGGACACCATTAAAGCAGGTTTCTGGGGCTCAGAGGTGCTGGTTAAACTCTACTTCTTATGTTGGATGATGGGCACATGGGCCCTTACTTCCTTATTACTAGTTAAAAGACGTGCTGTGATGTATACACTCTCGTATATGCATGAGACATTTAGCATTTAAAAAGTAAAACAAAAACACACATGCAGACTCACATGGGGCATGCACCTGCACAGCGAGCACACTCGGATGCACCCCGCCTCTCTGGGAGTTCTGTCCACAGGATTTAGAGGGACCCAGTTGCCTGCATCCTAAAAAGCTCATTGCGATGAATCTCCCGTCCACTGAGGTTGAGACTCGCTGCTCTAACAGAAAGATGCCCACACTCGCAATCTTTTCCCTCAGGATTCCTAAAATTGGGCAATGACTGGAATGAGCCATTTGCTCTTCTCTTGGGAAGCTAGAGTAGCGTGTGTCCGAAGTACGACGTTGGAAGTCATGGGCAAGCCGGTGAATCTCTTCCTTACGGGAGGAAGCCTTGTCTTCTCACATTAAAAGCTTTCCCCAAATTCACGCCAAGATGCATGTTGACATTCCCATTCTATCCAAGTGGGTTATACGACTCAGAAACAGCAAAATTAACATCCTGCCCTGAGAAACCCACATGCTGTTTTTAGAGCTCATACAGCAGGCAGACAGCCCAGCTCTGCAGTGGACAGAGGTTAAGTGTTCTCATTATGAACCCAACGCCCCACTGACCCTCTGGAGTGAACCTGATTTGTGTGAGAAAGAACAAAAGCACATGCTTGAGACAAAAAACAGAGGACCCAGAGACCGTGAGGGAATGCCCGCCTCAAACTCTGAACTCAGGGGTCGCCAGGACCAAGGTGACTTTCTCGTCCAGAAACTATGCAGCGTGGGCTTTCTCCAGCTTCAGGCCTCAGTGCTGGCCACTGTCCGGGGCCCAGGCTCTCCAGGAGAACGCTGGAGACGAAGAGGCCAAGAAAGGCAACGGGAGGCCCTCAGGCTCAGCTCCGATGGGGGTTTCCTTTCTCTTAATGCTTTTTCTGCCAATTTCCAATTTTTCTTCAACGAACGCGTTATTCTTTTATAATTAAAAAAAAAAAAAGCATTGCGTGGTTTTTCATCTTTTAACTTCCTCTTGAAGTAAAACGCACACGTTGAAAAGTGCACAACTCAGTGAATTTTCTCAGACTGAACGCACCCATGTCACCCACGCCAGATGGAGAAGCAGAACATGCCCTGCATCCCCGGGACCCCCTTGAGTCCCTCTGGGTCACTCCCCCGAGGGTGACCATGCCTGACTTCCAATACCATGGATTCCTGTCGCCAAGCTTGGGACTTTATGTTAGTGGAACTACACAGAATTCTCCTTCTCTCCCGTTTTCCCCAACGTTTTATTTTTGTGGGGGGTTAGTTTTTGTATTGCGATAAAATGTGCATAACATAAAATTTACCATTGTAGCCATGTTAAAGTGTGCGCCTTAGGGGCATTGAGTATATTTGCACTGTTGTGCAGCCGTCCCCTCTGTCTAGTTCCAGAACATTCCATCACCCCAAAAGAAGACACTGGAACAGTCAGTCCTCACCCCTCTGTCTCTCCAGTCTCTGGCAACCATGAGGCCATTTTCTGCCTCTGGGTTTTCCCATAATGGGCTCATACGATATGTGTCCCCTTGTGTCAGGCGTCTCTCACTCCGCGTCATGTTTCCGAGGCTCATCCACGCGGTAGCGAGCGCCCCTGCCTCACCCCTTGCTGAGACCGAGTGTTAAGCGCGGGGTGGATGGGCCAGAGTCGGGGTGCCCGTTCACCCGCGGACGGACGTCGGCGTGTTTCCCTTCAGGAACAGTGCTGTCGGGCACATTCGTGTGCCAGGTCTGGTGTGGCACAGAGGACTCTCTCTTGGGCACACCCCTCAGAGAGGGATTGGGGGTCAGATGGCGACGCTGGGTGCAGCTTAAGGAGGCCCAGACTTGTCTTTGTGTCGGGACCCCGTCCCTGAGCAGTGGCTGAGGCCGGGGTGCCCCGGCCAGCCTGCACGTGCTCCTAGCCCGCTGCCGCGCGTTCCGTGGGCCGAATGTGCACCGCCTGTGTATCCATCTTCAGGTGCTGGGGCCACTGTGAAGGAAGCCGCTCAGAACATCCCCCGCTGGACCGTGGTGACAGAAACCCACGTTTCTCTTGGGAATACCGACCTCTGTGCACACTCACACACGGGCGTGCACACCCCTCCCTGGCTCTCCCTGGCAGATACCGGCACCTCCTCCGCTCGCCCTCCCTCCCCCCAAGCTGGCCAGCCTGCACTTGGGGGCCTGAGGCAGGGACCACCAGGGGCTTCCCAGGCCGATGTGGGGGGAAGAGAGAAATGGGTCCGGGGACAGACTTCCGGGCAGAGGTTCCACATGCGGGCATCTCCTTTCACAACATGGGGAGGGGATTGCAGTCCTTGATTCCTTGGCACATGCCTCCTGGATGCCACTGCGGGCCAGGCCTGTGCTAGGCTCTGGGGACACGTGCCGGCAGGGAAGGGTGACAGGAAATGAGGGAGGCCATGAGTCAGGGAGCCAGTGCCAGAGAGGCACAAGGACAGTCAGCAGGGTGAAACATGTGCGGCCTAGGAAAGGGAGCCAGGAGGGCATCCTGGAGGCGGTGTCCTGGGAACAGGCCTAGTCAGACTAGGCAAGGTGAGCGCCCAGCAGGGGGCTCTGCTCCTGCAAAGGCAGGGCGGCTGGGCACTGGGTGTCACTTGTGCTGGGCCGGTCTCCTCGTTGTCCCACTGGCTAGTGGTGCAGACACAGGGCCATGGCAGGAAATCCTCACCCAGAATGGCTTTGGTCCTTCCTCCGGCCCCTCCTGCCACATAGCCTCAGGCCGACCCTGAGGTTCCGGTTTCTCAGCTCTGTGTCCTTCACGGGGCATGCAAGGGCCAGGGCCTGGGGAGGGAGGGCCGGCCCACCTGATCCACAGAGCGGGAGGGACCCTCGAAAAGAGAAGAGGAGACTTCGTGGGACAGCTGTGCAAATGTCATCAGCGGCACGGCCAAAGACAAGCGCCTCAGGGCACACAGCCCCTCGGTGTGCGGAGCTGGGGTCCCCCAGGCCGACCGGGAGACCAGCAGGGCCCCCAAGCCTCTGTCCTCCTGTTGGGAGGGTGAGAACATCCCATCCACAAGGACGCTGCCAGGCGTGTCCCCGACCACAGCTGGCGGTGTGGTCCAGGTTCCGCCTGTGTCACCCCGGTGGTCAGCTCACGAGTCCCGCCCCGCCACTCCCGAGGTGAAGCCCAAGCAGAACACCGGCCAGCCTGTGGGTGTGCAGTTTGCATCCTGGCTCCGCGCCCAGGCCCCCCAGCAAGGGTCTCCCTTGTGGAAGGCGTTCCGTGGATGTCTGTGGTGTAAGTGCCTCAGTGACTGGGGGATTCCTCGATCAAGCAGTCAATGAACGACTCGATGACTTGGTAGTCTGAGGGTCCAGTGCCGTTGGTTGTGACGGCCACCTGTCGTGTCTGGACAGCACAGCCTGCCCGCCCCTGGGCGCCCCCTCGGACACACCGAGTGCTCCCTGCACGGGGGGGGCGGGGCGGGATGAGGGCAGGAGACCATCCTCCCAATTCTTTCGGAATGGACTTAGAATTTGTAGCAAAGTGGGGCTTGAGGACACCCCTGCTGCTTCTTCCCGCCCCCACAGGACCCCCGTCTCTGGCCTGCCTATGGCAACTTCCTAATGTTGACTTATTGAGCTTGCACACAAATACGGGGGGGCCTGCCCCTGCCCAGGGCCCTCCACCCCCCACTTCCTCCACTGGCCACCCAGCGGTGTGTGTCCCTGTGCTCTAAGGCCTGGGGGTCCCATCCCCCAGCTCTCCTCGGTGGCAGTGACATTTGCACATGCTTGGCTGCCCTGCATCCCTGCACCTCTCTCAGGAGCATCCCTCCCTGGGTCCCCTGCCCACTCTTTGCGCATCCTCCAGCAGCTTCCTGAGAAAGGTGCTCAGGACCCTCCTCACCTGCAGACAGCTTTAGGCAGCCCTCTTACGAGATTCGCTGCATAGAGCTTCTGGGACAAAAAGCAGCTTCCCCAGGACGTGGAAGGCCATGCTGCTGTTGCCCGCGTCCTCGTGTGGCGGCCACCAGACCCAGAGCTCCTCAGATCCCTGGCTCCTCACCCGGGATCCGGGCTGCTCTCTGGAAGCTTAAAGAGTCAGCTTTCTATCCCCTGGTTCTGGAAATATCACAACACTGTGCCTTGGGTGGGTTTTCACTCCCTCAGCCTGGAGCCTCACATCCTCCTGTTTTAGAACATTTTCTGGCAGATGGTTTGCTTGATGGCGCTCTCCATTCTGTGTTTTTCTAACTCGCTAACTGCACGTTAGACTGTGCCTAAGCCGGTGGTCTAATTTTGTTTCCTCTTGTATTTTTCATTTCGTTTCTTTCTAATTTATGGGATATTTATCTCTTTTTTTTTAAGATTTATTTATTCATTTGAGAGAGAGAGAGAGAGCAGGAGCAGGGGGAGCAGAGGAGAGGGAGAGAGAATCTCAAGCAGGCTCCCCGCCATTGTGGAGCCCAACGTGGGGCTCCATCCCACGACCCCGAGATCACGACCTGAGCCAAAACCAAGGGTCAGACACTTAACCGACTGAGCCACCCAGGCGCCCCACGGCACATTTATCTTTGACTGCATTTTCACTCTTGCTATTTTTTTAGTTAAAAAAAAAGAGAGAGAGCTCTTTCTTATTCTCTGCCTGTTCCTTTTTTATAGCTTCTTGTTCTTAAGTGAAAGGTGTGATATTTTCACTTATTATCTCTCTGAGAGTTTTTCTCTTTTGTATTATCTTTTGCTCTTCTTGTTTGTTTCCTCTGGGCTCCTTTATTTTGGCAGGTATGGAATCTATCTTTCGTGTTAGATACTCTCACCTCGAGGGGCTGGTAATCCTGGAGGTAACTTCATGAGAGGCACGCAGTGCTGATGTGAGCAGCGCGCCTGGATGGGTGAGGGCAGACCACTAAGGGGAAGCCGAAGGGTCCAGGCGCTTGGCCAGAGGTCTTAGGAGGCTAGGCCGGTCCTGCAGAATCCTCGGGTCTCCCATGTGGCCTCTCAAGATGTGCCTGTGCATCCATCTCCCTGTTCCTCCATGGCTGGTACACATGGCTGTGCCTGGGCCCCCGAGCCCAGAGCCTCCCGGCCCTGACCCCCAAGAGCGAACCTGGGGCCTCAGTCTTCTTCCAGCCGGTGCAGTGGGGATCTGGGGTCTAGCTGCTCCTTGTAACTGTTCTTCCTGTTCTTCCTATTCTCAACCCTACTCCATGCCCTACCCTCTGAGCCGCCTGGCCTCCTGGATTTGAAGCAGGCTCCCCACTGAGCAGGGAGCCCAATGCAGGACTTGATCCCAGGACCCTAGGATCATGACCTGAGCCGAAGGCAGACGCTTGACCAATTGAGCCACCCAGGTGCCCCTGGAAGGAGATCTTACAATTGTATGCGTTGCTGACAAACAAAATCAGATTTCTCATAAAAGCCAAATTTCTAGCTCTCCTTAAAAACGGTGGGTCTGACAGCTCCGATCCAGCATTGCCTAGGGCATTTAAAGCCATGTGTTCTTGACAAGTCCTTAATTTTCCCGAGTTTCTATATATTTATCTGTAAAATAAAAACTTACTTTTAATTTTTTTTTTTAAAGATTTTATTTATTTATTTGAGACAGAGAGAATGAGAGACAGAGAGCATGAGAGGGAGGAGGGTCAGAGGGAGAAGCAGACCCCCTGCCGAGCAGGGAGCCCGATGCGGGACTCCAGGATCATGACCTGAGCCGAAGGCAGTCGCTTAACCAACTGAGCCACCCAGGCGCCCAAAACTTACTTTTAATTTTTGAAGAACAGTCCAGGGCAACACCTGCCCTCCCAACCAGGAAACATGCTGTCCACACCCCGCTGTCCCCACACCCTGCCCACATGGACACAGCTCTCCCCACCAGTGAGTTTGCAAGCCCCGGGCCTGGAGTGTTAGGACAGCGGTGGGCAGGACTGGGGCCCTCGCCTGTCCTCTCCACCCACTGGGGAGGTGACCCTGAGGAGGGTCCCTGGCAGAAGTTTGCCCAGCACACCTGGACGAGGTGTTTGCACCTGCTGTAGGTGCTGGGGATCCAGGCTTCCCTCACGGGGCTGGCATTCTTGGGGGCTGAGCCAAGGGCATGCAGGTTAGAGATGCGGTGGGGGGTGGGTAGAGTAGGGAGGGGTGCAGGGTATGCGGGGGGTTGCTCTGCCATTTTCACAGCGTGGCTGGTGGTTGCCGATGGCTTGTCTGATTGGATGACATCGGAACAGAGAAGAAGGGAGGGCTGGGCCGTAAGAGGCCCAGAGAACAGCATCCAGGCAGTAGGAATAGCAAGTGAAAGTCCTCCCTGGCATCCTGAGCCCCCAGAGCCCAGAGAGGAGCAGACAGCAGGGGGAGTCACAGCTAAGTCAGCAGGGAGCAGGTGGGGCCACTGGTACTTCCAGTGGCCGGGGTCTAGGGGAGGGGAGACACGTGTGGAATTCAGGGCCCCCCTGGTGGTGCCCCCTGTGTGACTATTACGTGCGTGGACAGCGCCGCTATCCCAGCCTGAGGAGGCAGGTAAGCAGGGGCTCAGCCCCTCGGGAATGAGGATGGGGTCACACCCCAGGTAGGCCCCCAAGACCTGCAGAGGTGACAGCAGAGGTGGGGTGTGGCTGGACAGGCAGGCTGCACAGCAGAGGAAGGAAGGGATGAGCCCCAGCTGAGCCCCGGGAGCAGCTGTAATGACGGGGCTGGTGTGCCTGCCCCCCCGTTGGAGATCTCCCCCCCAGGAAGAGCAGCTGGGGCACTGCTGGAGGAGCCCCCACGTGCAGGGGAGACAACCTGCAGCACGAGGAGAGGACTGTGGCCACAGAGCCCAACTGTGAGGGAAGGAGGCTGAGCTGACCACCTGTGGCTGAGGCTCTGACTCAGACTTTGCTGAGAGCAGCTGAGATGGTGGGAGGCAGGGGCACCAGGGCCTGGCCCTTTCTGTCCTGTGGGGGGCTCCCCCAATGGACACTCTTTCCTCGGCTGCCCCCGCTGGGTGGGCAGAGACTTGGCCAGGTCTGCATAGTAGCTGACAGCCCCGGCCCAGCCTGACTTCTCCCACCTTCTGCCACAGGAGCTACCCCCAATAATCTGCACCATCCCTGTCTCAGCACCTGCTTCCTGGAGAAGCCGGCCTGGGACCCTTTGGCTTGGACTTTGTGTGACGACAGGCAGGGCCACTGGGAGGGCTTGTTTATTCACTCAGCAAATATTTGGGGTGCACGCGTAACAGCACAGTGGGGACTGTGGCTTCCCAAGCCCAGGTCTGCACTCTGGCTCTGCTGGGATGGTGGGCAAGCTCCTCGGCTGCCCTTGTCCTCGTCTCCCGTCTATAAGACCCACCTAGAGTATCGCTGCGAATATCAGACGGCCTAGCGCAGCAGACCCAGCGCACACGCGACATGATGAATCTCCGCTGCCACGATTCTCCCTTCGAGGGCCCATTTCAAGTTATTGGCCATATGGGCCTTAGTCTTCTACTCAGACACTAGAATGTGTGGTCTGCAAGTATCAGGGCAGGGGTGGTAACAACAGGCTTGAAGACTCAGAGCAGAAGATCGGGGTTTCTGGGCTGCGTGCCTGTGTCCCCTGCACTGCATGCCGGCCGGGATGGGAGGCTGCTCCCAGTAGGAGGTCGCCGGTCCTCTCCCAGCGCCTGCCGTCGGAGAAACCTCTATCTGCTCTGCCCATCTGAACACAGAATTCTGCCCCTTGGGCAGCCGCTGGTGGAGAGTGAATGCTTGGTGCCGAGGAACTCGCCTGAGCAGGGAGATGACGCTCATCCCCGGATGGAGCAACGGCACGGCTGGGAACGAACACCCTGTCCCCAGATAACGTCGAGCTGGGCCCGGTTCACCTCACGCGTTGCGGTGGGAATACAAAGTGGTGCAGCCATTCTGGAAAACAGTCTGGCAGTTTCTCACAATGTTAAATATAGAATTACCATATGACCAAGCAATCTTACTCCTAGGTATATACCCGGGAGAAAGGAAAACATACGTCCACGCAAGAACTTGTACACGAATGTCCACAGCAGCGTTAGTCATAGTCACCGAGAAGCAGAAACAACCCAAATGTCCATCAGCTGGTGAAGATGTGCGTGGCTTTGGGCGGTGGAGTGTTTCTCAGCCGTAAGAAGGAAGTAGTGACAAACGCCGCAACGTGGATAAGACTTGAGAGAATCTCTAAGATATGCCCAGTGAAAGAAGCCCGTCACGTAGGGTAGGATTTCACTGAAGTGAAATTTCTAGGACAGGCAAACCCGAAGTAGCTGCCTGGGTCTCAGGGGAGAGGAATGTGTGGAGTGACTATAGCAGGTAGAGGTCTTGTGCGTGGGGATGAAACGATCCCGAATTGTGTGGTGATGGCTACACACCTCCAGTACGTTTGCTAAACGCCACTGGACTGTACATTTTAAATGGGCGAGTATTAGGTATATCTCTATGGCATTTTTAAACAAATAAATAAATGAATAAGGCATGAATTCCAGGCCAGCCTGGGGTGCAGAGATCAGATTCCAGAGTGCCCGCCCTGAGCTTCAGCAGTGGTGCTGAATGCCATTTGTGAAAACACTCTGCCCCCAAACCCAGCAAGAGTCCCAAGGCAAATGTGGCTCTCGTGTGTCCCAGCGCTTGAGAAAGACAAATATGTGTTCACGTATGTCTGCGATTGGCTGGAGGAACGAGATGAGCCATGGGAGATGTGTTTCAGGCGTCGGCCTCCCTGTCTAGCTGCTGGTACCTGCTGGTACTCTGTCCTGAGAAGCTGACTTCCTGGGCTACAGCTCTCTCCCCAGCCCGGCCAACGTGCTGCCCTTTGTCTGCCTGGGTCCCTACGGGCTCTTCATGCACGTTGTTTCTTGCCACCCAGTGCGTGAACCCAAGCTCTGCATTCAGGATGGCTAGGGCCGCAACAAGAGAGACGGTTTATGGTGTTACCACCACAGATCTTAACACAAGGAAGAATGCCCACGTGCCTGGCAGAATGCTTTTCACCCGCACACTGGAGCCTTTTCCTGGGCTGTGAGAATGTCTTCGTAGGCATACGAGGGGCCCTCAGGTTGGCCCATGGAGCACTGTTAGGGGAGTTCAGGCTGTGGGAGCCTCTGCCACGGCTTCTGTTTACATGACTTCATTCTTGGGGCTGCAGCTCTCCCCTGCCGGCACAAAGACAAGTGCCCAGCCTTGGGGTGGACTTGGAGCAGGCATCCTAGGACGCTCCTGGGCAAGCCTGTGCGTTACCATGGCAATTCCCTCGGATGTGTCCTGCATCCTTTGCACGAGGTCAAGAGAGGATAGAGCCCTGAAGAAGTAACTGCTTTCCCAAATGCCCAGCTCTAGCCTCAAGGGTGGTCTGTATCCAGGGTACCTTTGAAGGGTGAGCTCCTTCAGCACAAAGGTCGCTTCGGGTCCCTGCCCCCCCCCCCCCAGGGCTGAGTGCTTCAGGGCGGGGTGTTCAGGTCAGCAGCCTGAGATGCTTACCTGAATCCCAGCCCTGCTACTCGCTGGCTGGGTGGCCCCGGCTGAGCACCTACCCCAGGCTGGTGGCCTCAGCTCTGCAGGTGGAGTATCACACCTCCCAGGACTGGGGCCGGGGTTAGGGGAGAACGCATGGCCAGGCAGGTAGCGGCACGGGGCAGCTCAGTAAACACTGGCTGTTGTGGGCACTTAGTAAAAGCGTGGTGGATTGCCCAGGAATAAGGCTCTCAGTATTTCTTTTCTTTCCCAGTATAATGGGCACGTGCACAAACGCGCTCGGGTCCTGAGTGGTCAGCTCCATGGAGGTCCACCAAGGTAAAGCACCTGCATAACCAGCACTGATGGCTAGTGCCCAGAAGCCACCCAGGCTCCTTCTGAAGCCACGAGGCCCCCAGGGACAGCTACCCTAACAGCCCACCTGTGACTGTATGTGCAGGGGATCGGGCCATGTGTTCTCGGTCTCTCTCTCTCTCTCTCTCCGCCCTGCCTGTGCAACCGAGGTCGGCCCACGGTGGGTGCCCCAGAATCTTCCAGCAGGGAACACACTGCCATCAGAGATCCAATCTCCTGCCAGCGGGCCTGGCAGTTTCCAGTTTCACTGTGAAAACGTTCCGGTGCATATCTACTGGGGAGCAGACACACGCACCACCATTGGGTCCTTAGAACTATCTTTTATTGGTAAATAAAAAGTACTGCAGGGGTGCCTGGGTGGCTCAGTCGTTAAGCATCTGCCTTCGGCTCAGGTCATGATCTCAGGGTCCTGGGATCGAGTCCCGCATCGGGCTCCCTGCTCGGCGGGAAGCCTGCTTCTCCCTCTCCCACCCCCCCTGCTTGTGTTCCCTCTCTCGCTGTCTCTCTGTCAAATAAATAAATAAAATCTTAAAAAAAAAAAAAAAGAACTGCCCAGTGCACGGGGCCCTTATATTCCCCTTCCCTGTTTCCACATCCCATTTCCTCACCCTCAGCCGTGGCCTTGGTGACTTGATCATGCTTTCCCTTCTTCCCTCGGGAACTGCCTGGAGGCAAGGTCCAGGGGGCCGGTAGGCAGCCTGGGCAGACTCCCTGCCCTGGGCTCTCCCACAGCCCCTGGAAGCTGAGCTGGACAAACAACGGCGAGCTCCCCTCCAGCCGGGCACTGTGCGGGAACCGGAGCGAGGCCAGCTGTGGAAGGGCTCTTCGGGTGGGGGCTGCACTGTCGGTGGCCCCATCATCTGGCAGGGGGAAGGAGGCGCCCGCGGGCACGAATGCCTCCCTGCGCCTTCAGTCCTCAGCCTCTCAGGTAGGTTCTGGACCCATGCTCACGCTGGGAAGACAAGGTCGCAGATGTTCAGAGAGACCACAGCCAGGAGGCACCGGCCAGGCTCCAGCATTTTTGAGGAGCAGCTCCACTCAGGGATTCCCATAAGCTCTGCTCAGCCCCCATCTGAGCAGGGGATGGGAAAGGTAGCTGCAGCTGCTCCCTGGGGTCTGGGTCCCAATGTCTTTCTTGTACCTCTCTTCTCCAGCCCTGGCTCCCTCACACCAGAGCGCTCAGCTGGGGGGAGGGGTGAGATGCAAGCAGAAAAGGGTTTGAAGGTGAGGGGAGAGGGGGAGCAAGAGGCTTCACCTATTGGTGCTCACGGAGTCTCCAGGGAAAATAGCCATGCAGGGCCCTGGGCAGAGGAAATGGATTCCAACAGGATTCACAGAAATCGGGTTAGACCGCAGGGAGTATTCCTAGCTATGCAAGAGCAACAAGGCCCCCCTTCCTGTCTTTACTCCGCAGCCACACAGGTGAGCCTTGAACACACCCTCCCTGTGCCCCTTTCCCCACCTACAAGACCTCCTAGTAAGCAACACCTTCAAAGCCAGCCCTGACTCCCCCACCCAGCTCACCTGTAATCCCTCAGCTCCCTCCCACTCCTGTTATCTGCAGATGGGCAAGGGCTCTCCCAAAGAGGTGAGCACCTTTCTCTTGTGCCAGGACAGCAGGGGATGGGTGAGGTCCTGCCCTGCTGGCATGCTCCCACACTTCAGGCTGCTGACCTGACTTTTGCTCTGTGGACCAGCTATTATTGACATTTCTTTGAATCAACTCATCTGTTGTGTTCTGCTCCTGGTAAGCAGTAAAACCTACAATTCCAAGGGTCGTGAGGCTCATTCTTGCTCAGGTGGACATTAGAGCCACAGTGATATTCTGTGGTGAAGGGCCTCTCCTGCAGCAGAACCTGCCAGACTGGGATGGGACCCAGGGCAGCATCCTGGGTCCGCATTGTCACACGCGTCCTTATTAGGGACCACTTCACTCTCCTCCATACACAGAGTAGGTGATTAGTAAGTGGCTCACGTTTGCAGTGGAAACCTCGCTAGTCAAGTTTAGTTCCCGCCACAACTGCTCCCCTCTTCAAATCTTTTGCAAGTGCCCTCCACTTTGGGCAAGACACCAAGGAATGAATGGTAGAGCCAGCATTCCTGTACCTGTGCACCCCGTATATTTTTAGCCTCTGCCCTGCCTGGGCATTTGCCCCATGGCTAACCACCTAGCTGCACACCAAGGGGTCTGGCAAGCTCTCAGAGGTCTCTGGAACTGCACCCCACCCTGGTCCTGAGGCTTCGGCTCTCTTTTCCCAAGACAGAATCAACTCCTGTTAGTAAAGAGTGCATCCCCACCTCCAACACAAAGAGGCTTGTAGCTCCAAAACCAGGATCTGGGAGGCAGAGAATCTGTGACGTTGGGCAAGTCATATTCTAGACCCAGAAAGTGGGGGGAAAGGATGCCTCGGCTGCACAAGGGGGACAATCAGGAGACCTGGGGCGGCAGCTCCTTGGGACAGGTGCACCCCTGGGAAAGGCTGTGCTAAAGGAGAGTCCCATCTCACTTCTAGGAGCAGGACCCCCCATCCCCAGAGATCTCTCCTCGTAGGGCTAGACTAATTCCATGGCTGTGCTGTCCCCGTTCTCACCAGTGCAATTTTCCCATGTGCCAAGAATCAATTCTAGAATATACAGGTAAGTCTTGGCAGATGCATTCTGAAGACCTTTCCACGCTTTCTGCTTCCTTGCTGCTCCCTTTTCTCAAAGCCATTACTGTTCTGGTCCTGGATATCGTTGGGTGCTGGCAGGAGCCTGTCCCGTCTGCAGCTCTTCTGTCCTGTGCGGGGTCTCAGTCCTCCTCTGTAAGAGGAGGGGAGTCAGATGCCTAGTCTGGGCGGTGGGTTATATTCTCTGCAGTGGCTTTCATTCTTTTGTTTGGCACTCACGGTAAGAAACACATTTTACATCTTTTTTTTTTTTTTTTTAAGATTTTATTTATCTGACAGAGAGAGACAGCGAGAGAGGGAACACAAGCAGGGGGAGTGGGAGAGGGAGAAGC